>NC_034608.1:11366819-11382901 GCF_900095145.1 Mus pahari | reverse complement strand
TTTTTGAGACAGGGTTTCTCTGTGTAGCCCTGGCTGTCCTAGAACTCACTTTGTAGACCAGGCTGGCCTCAAACTCAGAAATCCGCTTGCCTCTGCCTCCCCAAGTGCTGGGATTAAAGACGTGTGCCACCACTGCTCGACTCTTTAAAAAAAAAAAAAAAAGATTTATTTATTTATTATATGTATGTACACTGTAGTTGTTGCTGTCTTCAGACACTTTTTCTTCTTTCTCTGGCCCTGCTCACTCCAGCCCAAAGATTTATTTATTTATTATTTATTTATTATATGTAAGTACACTGTAGCTGTCTTCAGACACACCAGAAGTGGGCATGGGATCTCATTACAGATGGTTATGAGCCTCCATGTGGTTTCTGGGAATTGAACTCAGAACCTTCGGAAGAGTTCAGTGCTCTTAACTGCTGAGCCATCTCTCCAGCCCATCCTTAAGAATTCTTAAGAAACTAAAGTGTCCAGTTTGTGGCTTCCATGGGATGGGTGGAGTTTGGACATCATTTTCCAGAGCTAGGCACAGCTAAGGGCAACTTGCTCTGGGTTGAGCCCAAGAGCCTTGGAGAGAGAGAGCATCAGGCTGTGGAGCTGGATAGGAATGTGAACCAGAGATAGCAAGTCCCAGCTCTGGGCTGGTACGTGGGTGTGGCCTGCTTGCAGGAGCTTAAAGCTGGGAGGAGCTGGGATGGCTTAGCACAGAGGGGAGCTTAGATTGAATTCCACTAGGTAACACAGAGAGACTTACCTGCCTGTCACAGAAAGTGAGGGACTTACCTGCCTGTCACAGAAAGTGAGGGACTTACCTGCCTGTCACAGAAAGTGAGGTTCTAGTCAGACATGGTGGCTTAAAGCTGCAATCTCAGCATTGAAGAGGCTGAGGCAGGAGGATGGTTGCAAGTTTGAATCCAGCCTGGGGTACTTAGTGCATCCTTCTCTCACAAAGCCAAGAGGAAAACTGTGCATGGGGATGCACACTTGTCGTCCTGGAACTCAAGAGGTGGATGAAGGAGGACCAGGTGTTCAGGGCCAGGCTGGATTAGAGAGACCCTGTCTCAGAGAGAAAGGAATGCAGATTCCCAGGCCCCGCCCACTCCCAGCCTCCTGGTGACTGTCCTGTGTCCTTCCTCAGGTACACGCTTACATTATCAGCTACCTGAAGAAGGAGATGCCCTCGGTGTTTGGAAAGGAGAACAAGAAGAAGCAGTTGATCCTCAAGCTGCCTGTCATCTTCGCGAAGATCCAGCTGGAGCATCACATCTCCCCTGGAGACTTCCCTGACTGCCAGAAGATGCAGGTGCGAGGGCACTCCAGACAGGAAGGCCGGGTACTGAGGAGACAGCTTCCTGGAGGTTCCGAGAATGGCGAGAATGGCGCCTGGAAGGCTGGAGGGCTGGGTGGCATTTTCATCCAGGGGAACCTGGCTTTATGAGTTAGGGCCACAGAATGCAGAGAAAACCTATAATAGCAGTTAATGTGGAAGTTACTTTTTGCCCTTATTAAATCACTAGAATATACTTAGGGTCAGGCAACCTACTACGGAGCCTGGGACCTACTGTATTTCTCTTCCATGCTTCCCCATGACCAAGAGTTCTCATGGTATTAATGGCTACAGGAACTCCATTCATTGTGCCTGCATTCCAGACAGCAAGATGAGTGAGAGCGGCTGGGCAGTGGCTCAGAGTTCAAGAGCACTTACTGCCCTTGTAGGGGTCCTAGGATTCGAGCCTTACACCCACATTGAAGTTCACAGCCATCTATAACACCAGTTCCAGGGGATCCAATGCCCTCTTCTGACCTCCACAGGAACCAGACACGCAGGCTCTTCCAAAGGAAGTTCCCAGAATGAATGGTCCGTACAGTGGCTCACAACCATCTGTAACTCCAGTTTTAGGACATGTGATACCCTCTTCACACCTCTGTGGGTTCCTACATATGTGCAGTACACATGAACTAGTGCAAGCACATTCACAAACATAAAAATAATAAATTAAAAAAGCAAAATGGAATTGTAGATTAAGCTACTTTACATAACCACATGCAGCTTGTGGGCACAATATTAAACTGGATAATGCAACTTGTGCTTAAAGACAATTGGCTGGAACTTAGTCACATGGCCAGCTGACTGTCCTGCATGAGGAGTGTAACCTTTCCTGTAGTCAGGCATGCTCTCAGGTGATTTAGCACACCCGGCTACTCGGAAAGCTGAGGCAGGAAGATAACAGATTGAAGGCCGGTGTTCACACCTTATAAAGACCATGTCTCAAACAGTTTAAAATAAGCGAAAGAGAATTGGTGGTACACACATGCTCGTGATGACATTTGTAAAGTGAAGGCAGAAAAATCAGAAGTTTGAGAACATCTCTTAACACAGTGAGGTGGAGGGTCAGAGGAGACTCTTGACTCAAAGGGGGGAAACGTAAACAGGACTGGGCTCATTAGTGATAGAGTATCTGCCTGGATTCCCCCGGGACCACCCCTGTGAGGAACTGAGGGCGTGGCCTTGCGAACGTGCCCCTGACCTGTGAGCTTTTCCATTCCTCCCATCAGGAGCTGTTGATGGCACATGACTTCACCAAGTTCCACTCGCTAAAGCCGAAGCTGCTGGAGGCGCTGGATGACATGCTGGCCCAAGACATTGCCAAGCTTATGCCGCTGCTTCGGCAGGAGGAGCTGGAGAGTGTCGAGGCTGGAGTGCAGGGCGGTGCGTTTGAGGGCACCCGCATGGGTCCTTTCGTGGAGCGGGGCCCTGACGAAGCAATAGAGGATGGCGAGGAGGGCTCCGAAGATGATGCCGAATGGGTGGTGACCAAGGACAAGTCCAAATACGATGAAATCTTCTACAACTTAGCTCCTGCTGATGGCAAGCTGAGTGGCTCTAAGGCCAAAACCTGGATGGTGGGCACAAAGCTACCCAACTCTGTGCTGGGAAGAATCTGGAAGCTGAGCGATGTCGACCGAGACGGCATGCTGGATGATGAGGAGTTTGCCCTGGCCAGCCACCTCATTGAGGCTAAGCTCGAAGGCCATGGGCTACCCACCAACCTACCCCGCCGCCTGGTGCCGCCTTCTAAGCGACGACAGAAAGGCTCTGCTGAGTGAGACACAGCGACTGCTGGCGCATCCCCCCTCTTTGCCCTGCTGTGGCTCCCCAGCTCCAGTTGGCTACACGGCTACACGCGGATCCCTGCTCCGGCCCACTCACCCTGTCTGCCTACCCTGCCTGGCTATAAGGACTTGAGCGGGGAGCTTCTTTCCCACACCAGACATTCAGTGAAAGCACTTATAGAGGACCAGGGGAGGGAGTGACAAACCTTCTCTGTCCGTTCTTCACACCTACACCTTCACATACACGGAGCTTATCACAGAAACATACACAGACATCCATCCATCATTCATATAAAGACCTGTATTCTTTTTCCTTTTATTTTTTGAAAGCGTCTCATATAACCTAGGCTACCCTTGAACTTCTTATGTAGCTGAGGATGACCTTGAACTCTTCATCTTCCTGGCTCCACTTCCTGTGTGCCGGAGTTGCAGGCATGAACCACCATGCCTGGTTTGTGCAGTCCTTGGGTTTGAGCCCAGCGCCTCCTGCATACCAGGCAAGCACTCTATCAACTGAGCTACATCCACAGCCCCACCCAGATATTTATTGAGCACTTACTGTATGCTGGGCCCTGGTGGACCCGACTCTCAGGAGTGTGACATCTACATAGTCACGCAAACACTGATAACCAGCAAGACCCCTTTTTATAGGTAAGCAGCTCCGGTTACTCAGCTGTGCTAAGGCTCCCTATGCTTTTGTGTCTTCAGGTGTCAGGCTCACTGGGGGTTCAGAGCGGACACTTGGCTTCCTTGTTCCTCTCATGAACCTCTTTCGCTTTCCTACCCACAAATCCTAAATTCTGACCACATCCAGTTCACAAAGGTTGTGCAGCTGATAGAAAAACCGCAACTTCTGGCTCCTTCGAGGATGGCTTCCATTCCCCAGAGCCCATGGTCTCCCTAGCGTGTGGGATTGGGAACCAAAGTATCCGGCCCCTCTGCCCGCCTTCAGGTCATATTTAAGTAAAGTCCCTATCAAAGACCCATGGGGTGGGAATAGGAGATGCTTTACCAAAGCCCAGGTTTTCATGGATATCCTGGGGGATTGGGAATTCTCGGTGCTATAGCCTCTCCTCCTCTCTACAGGGGCCTCACACACTTTATGTCTTCTCATCCTTAGTACATGACCCTGGTGGGAGAAAAAAAAATAAGATGGGGGGGGGTTTGAGGACAGCTAGAAGGGGTGGAAAACCCAAGAGTGTCTCCTATGGGGCCAATAAAGCCAAAGCTGCTGCTTGTGTCGCTGTCAGGCTATCTTGGGGCGGGGACCCCTAAGGAAGAGGTGCCTGGGGGACCATTCTGGCTCACAGGGGCGGTGCAGCTTGTGACTCAACTCTGCGCTGACTCAGTCTCAGGCTGGGGGCCAGTCCTGCATATTTTCCGAAGAAAAGTTACTCAGGGCCCTCCCCACCCTTGGGACACCCCTCCCTCCCGCTTTCCGCCGTGGGGCCTGGGAACCCAGTTCTGGGCGTGGACGAGGGGCCAGAGCCAGTTTGTATACAGTTTGTCCTTAGTCTCCAAAGTACCATCCAGCGCGTACTGACACGAATCGAATGCACCAGAGCAGATCCTGTAGCCCAAGACCACTGGGTCCTGGAGGAGGGATTAGTGTAAGAGTGCACAGGACACTGACCCGGCCCATACCCGGTGCGTCCAAGACACGTTGGCCTGGAGAATCTCCCGCCCACGCATGCCCTGCTCCGCAGCCGTGGGCGCCCTCTGGTGGAAAGGTAGTGACTCAGGCCAGGCCATCACCTCAATGCCCTGCCCAAGGATGAGCTGAGTTCTACCCTATGACCCTGGCGAGACGTGTTCCCTCCCCGGCCTTTTTTTTTTTTTTTTCTTCCTTTAGGAGTCCATTTTAATTCCAGCGTACCAATCTGAGCCTGGGGTGGGGGTGGGGCGCAGTGTGTGCTCAAGTCTTTAATCCCAGCACTCGGTAGATAGAGGCAGCTGGTGGATCTGTGAATTGGAGGGCAGCCTGGTCTACAGAGTGAGTTCCAGGACAGCCAGGGCTACACAGAGAAACCCTGTCTCGAAAGATAAATGCGTGCTGTGGCTAGGGCTGCAGCTCATTGTTAACAGAACTTGCCCTGCTTTCACAGGACTCAGTTTTCCACCTTTTGCATGACCTGAAAACAAAAGTAAAAACAAAACCTTCTGTAGATCTCTTTGGATGACTACCACCTCCCAGGGGCCGGGGGATGGGCGTGGGAGCAGTGATAGTTGGCTGGCACTCGGATGCTAGGCACCAATATTCTAGGTCTGGAACTTTAAGAAAGTTTACTCTTTATTTTCATTTATGTGTGTGTTTTGAGTTCATGCATGCACAGGTCTGTGGATCCCAAGGAGCTGAAGTTACAGTTGTGAGCCACTACATGGGGCCTGGAAGAGCAGCCAGTGCTTTTAACATCTCTTCAGGCCACATACTGAGCTTTTTTGTTTGGTTTTGGTTTTGGGTTTTTTTTTTTTTTTTTTTTTTTCTTTCTTCCAGACAGGGTTTCTCTGTGTAGCCCTGGCTGTCCTGGAACTCACTTTGTAGACCAGACTGGCCTAGAACTCAGAAATCCGCCTGCCTCTGCCTCCCAAGTGCTGGGATTAAAGGTGTGCGCCACGACTGCCCAGCATACTCAGCTTTTAATGATAAGTTTAACCGCTGAATAATCTCTCCAGGCCAATTACTCAGCCTTTTTTGTTAAGTTTTGGGAACTGAAATTCAGGTCTTTATTATTTGCCCAGAAAGCTCTCTTACCCACTGAGCCATTCCCCAACCCTTGTTTTTCATTTTGAGACAGTCTCTCTACCCTGAACTCATTTTGCTGTCCAGGATGGCCTAGGAACTTGCCATCCTCCTGCCTCAGTGCCTCTTGAGTAGGTAGGTAAGGTTAAAAATGAACAGCACTACCCAGCTATTTGTTTTCTTTTAGCTTGAGCGCGTGCGTGTGCGCGCGTGTGTGTTATACAGGCAATTCCACTGGTGTGTGTGTGTGTGTGTGTGTGTGTGTGTGTGTGTGTGTGTGTGTGTGTTATACAGGCAATTCCACTGGCCTGCTTTCAGGGACCCAGCAGGTGCTTACATCATGACCTACGGCAATCAGACGTACCAGGTGTTTGCAGTAGATGTAAGGACCCACCTGCCACTCCAGCTCTCTCTCTCTGATCTCCACCTCCAATGTCCCCTCTCCTCTGTCCCCTCTCTCTGCCCTCATGACTCTGCTCCCCATCTGTCTGCCTGTCTATATGTCCACTTGTCTGCCTCTGTCCCTTTGCCAAGTCTACAGTACTCTTGCTTTCCCCCAATAAACCTTTACACTAGATCTGTTTTATGGTGTAACTTCTCAGGCGTACACCTTGGCCAGGCCACATTATATTTCATAACGGCGTGTAAGCATATACGCCACCACAGCATACCCTGAGAATGTTGAGGACAAATGGCTTGCAGACATTGGCTTTTTCTTTCCATCATATGGGTTTTGGGGATTAATCTGAGGCTTGGCAGCAACAGCCTTTATCTATTGAGGTATCTTGGCAGTCCCATGCCCAGCATCTTCTTTAATAAAAAGAGTTAAAGAAAATTTGACTGGACTCTGCCCCTTGGCAGTTTACTATTTGGGAAGGAGGGGTGTTCTTCAATGGCATATGCGCAGGTCAGTTGCCTCTGATCTAGTAACTAACTCTTCACTCATTGCTGGTACAAAAAATCCTATCAATCCAGTGCATCACAAAACTACAAAGACACAAGGGAGGAGGGCGTTTGGGGGGAAGAAGGGTAGTTCAGCAGGAGTGAGAAGGCAATGGGAAGCGAAAATGACAAGGCACGTATCAAACTTGTGTAATTAACAAAATGGTTTGAGTAAAAATTTATGACAGCAGGTAAGGTAATCACTCAGAGTGAGAACCAAGAATCCACATAGCCTACTCCCTGCCAACCCGAAATTGTAGGTCCAATCTCAGAGTTCGAGGTCAGCCTGGTCTACAGAGTGAGTTAACAGACAGCTATGCTACACAGAGAAACCCTGTCTTTTATTATTATTGTTATTATTTGATTTTTTTTGGTTTTTTTCGAGACGGGGTTTCTCTGTGTAGGCCTAGCTGTCCTGGAACTCACTCTGTAGACCAGGCTGGCCTCGAACTCAGAAATCCNCCTGCCTCTGCCTCCCGAGTGCTGGGATTAAAGGCGTGCACCACCACGCCCGGCTCTAGAGTTTGAATTTCAAGTGAAAGAGAATAAAGTACGCGCACCCCATCGTGGTGCATTTTAAATTCTGTGTGAAAGCCTAAGGAAGACCCCCCCCCCATGTGTTTGAGGAAGAGTTGGGATGGGACCAAGAAGTTAGACCCCTATTTTAGGAGGGCCTATTATCTTTCCAGCATTACTTTGGCAAATAGTCTGCATTTTTATCCTCCAGTGGCTTGTTGGCAGAGGCTCCAAATGAAAAGCTCTTCTTCGTGGACACTGGGTTCAAGAGAGAAGGTGAGGAGTGCTCTTGTGAAGTCGTGAGCTGTGGTTCCCCGAGTCTTGCACCTGTGAGGTCTGCGTTGGTGATGTAATTTAAAGCAAAACTCACACTCTCACTCTCTCATTTTGGAAACAGTCTTGATCACAATTTTTTTGGGAGGGGGTGTCGAGACACGGTTTCTCTGTGTAGCCCTGGCTGTCCTGGAACTCACTCTGTAGACCGGGCTGGCCTCAAACTCAGAAATCCGCCTGCCTCTGCCTCCCCAGTGCTGGGATTAAAGGCGTGCGCCACCACAGTCTTACCATGTATACCAGATTGGCCTCAAGCTTAGATTTGCTTGCCTCTGCCTCCTGAGTGCTGGACATAAAAGGTATGCTCTACCGCTTGAGGCTAGAAGGGGCAGTCTTTAGTATAAAGGATTACTTTGAATGGCTTTGGAGCAAGCTTGAGATGGTTAAGAAAGGTGACCTGTTGTTCATTTTTGTTTGGTTTTATTGGTTTATCATTCAGCTTTTTTTTTTTTTCCTTTCCAAGAGATCATGATAGCAAGCATGATGACCCACAACTCTGAGCTGCAGGCCAGCCTGGTCTACATAGTGAAGCTCCAGGACAGCCCGGGCTACACAATGAGACCTTGTCTCAAAACAAAGAGAACAAGACCTGTTTTAGCCGTGGGGAGGAAACATGGCTTTATTCTGGCGGCACTTGGCTTTGGACCTGCTGGGACATGAAGATAAGGGCAAGTTAGGGATTGCTTTTGTGAGTCATGGGGTTTTCACCAAGGTGGCAGAAAAACACTTAAAACGGGAAGCCTGCTTCAACAGGTACTGAAAACAAGCTAGTGCCTGGTCCAGCAGGACAGCCAGTGGCTTTGCAGAGCAAGTTGGCAGCTTTACCAAAAGCCAGGCACTTTTGTATGCACGATGTGAGTCAAGGGGTCCTTTTAATGAAAACACGACCTTCTTGACAAGGTCGAAGCCGTGTGGGGACATGGCGATGGGTTCCATCAGTCCCGCTCAGGCCAGTGCGTGGAGTTTCAATCTAGGTTCTATGTGCAAGGGGAAACATGGCGCTTATCATTCCGAGTTATGTTTATTTTTGATTCAGTAATATCTACGCTTTGTTTTTGTTTTTGAGACAAGGCCTCCTCCTGTACCTAGGCTACCTGAAAGGTCACGGTGTGGCCCGGGCTGGCCTGGAAGTCAACATCCTCCTGCCTCAGCCTCCCAAGTGCTTAGATTACAGGTAGGAGCCAACTGGCCAAGCTGTAGAGTTTTACCCATAAAAGAAGCTGGCATTTGAGCCGGGCTTGGTGGTGCATGCCTTTAATCCCAGCACTTGGGAGGCAGAGGCAGGTGGATTTCTGAGTTTGAGGCCAGCCTGGTCTACAGAGTGAGTTCCAGGNCAGCCTGGTCTACAGAGTGAGTTCCAGGACAGCCAGGGCTACACAGAGAAATCCTGTCTCAAAAAACCAAAAAAAAAAAAAAAAAAAAAAAAAAAAAAAAAAAAAAAAAAAAAAAAAAGAAGAAGAAGAAGAAGCTGGCGTTCACTTTTTGTTTCTACATTTCATTCATTTTTAGCTTGCATGTGCTTGAGTGAGCGCGCACCATATAGGATGTGCCCTGGCACAGGTGTGGTCGGAGGGCACCATGTCTGCGTCAGTTCTTCCCCCATGTTCCTGGGATTGGCCTCAGGTTGCCAGGCTTGGTAGCTAGAGCCTTGCCTCTGCCTCTGCACCGTCCTGCAGTTCAGCATTCAGTTTTTCATGGTTTGTTGCTGCTGCTCTTAGTGTTTGCAGTGCTGGGTGGATCCTGGGGCCTTGTGTATATTCCTCAGGTACTCCCATGCACTGTTAACTTTTTGGAATTAGGTTCTCTCTGTTTAGCTCAGGCTGGCCAAAAACTCAATCCTCCTGCATGGGTCTCCAGAGCTTTAGTGTTAGAGGTGTGTACCACTGTACTTGGCTTTCCTGGTGGGTTCTGCAGCATCTGATGTTCTTCTGGCGGGCGTTGGAAAGTAGGAAGCAGAGTGCTAAGAAAGGCGACAGCCTGCGTCTCAGTTCTCCTGTGCCTGCCCTCTTCCCTGTTCTGAGGTCCTGTCCCTGCATTGTCTGTGAACCCTTCCAGATAGGTCTGTGGGGACTTAGTCCCCATCACAAGGCCTGTCTCCTGCTTGCCTAGGCCATGGTGGGTCAGATCTGGGACTCTGGGTTCTTAATCTAGGACCTTCCCTTGTAGGTGAACTAGGTCAGTCTGGGAACCTTACACTGTGTGCCGATAACCTAGGTTGAAGGCCATCAGGCCCTGGTTGACTTGAAGTTGGGGATTGGTTTATGAGGGAGGGAGGAGGCCTAAGGTAAAGTCTCTTCCCCTGCTGCAGAACCAAGAAAGAAGAGGACCTGGGTCCAGAAGAAGTCACAGCGTCTCCAGAAACCCCTACGGGTTGACCTTGCCCTCGAGAATCATTCTAAGGTCCCTGCTCCCAAAGAGTGAGTCCTTCCAGCCCTGCCCCTTGAAGACTGTAGGGAGGTGGAGTGGTGGAGGCAGTTGAGAGAACAGACTAGAGTATAGCTGGGTCTCTGGAGAGTGGCTTAGAGGATTCAGCCCTGGTGTTAAGGCAGCAGGGTAGCCTGAACCAACTGGGGACTATGAGGTAAAGAAACATCAGCCCTCGGAGAGGACAGGCTAGCAGGCTCGGCTGCCCTGAGCTCTAACTGTGGTAATGGGTATGAGGTTCTGTGCTGAGCCAGCTGACCAGAAGGCTCTGCTGAGGTAGGCAGGAGAAAGACTGCTGAGGAGCAAGAACAGCCCAGCTGGGAGGGACTCATCATGCTCAGCTGTTGCCTCACCAGTTGCCACTCTTTCCTTACCCAGCATCCTTGCACATCAGGTCCCTAATGCCAAGAAGCTCAGGCGAAGGGAGGAGTTATGGGAGAAACTGGCGAAGCAGGGCGAGCTGCCCAGGGATGTGCGCAAGGCACAGGCCCGGCTCCTTAGCCCTCCCGCACCAAAGGCCAAACCTGGGCCCCAGGACATCATTGAGCGGCCCTTCTATGACCTCTGGAACCCAGACAGTGAGTGATTCTGCTCTCTTGCAGATGGGCATGGCTGGTGTGGGCGGTTGTCCATATTGTACACTGTCCAAGAGTGTGGCACCCAAGGGCATGCTCTGCAGATGTTGGCAGACTTCTAGCAGGGAGTCTGAGGTCTTCAGTACCATCCTTCCCTGCTTGTGGGGCTCCCTTCCCAGTCTCCAGTCTCCCCCATTTGTGAAGTCCCGTCTAGATGTGGTTTGAGGTGCTAGGGGTCTGAGCATCTTCCCCTGCCTGGATTTCAGTGTCATTTTTAGCAATGTGGAGGGACTGGTAGGGTCCCTGGGGCACAAACTTCCTTCTCTGCTAGAAAGCTCACTGCAGTTGCTCTCCTTTCCCTGCAGACCCTCTGGACAAGCCTTTGATTGGTCAGGATGCATTTTTTCTTGAGCAGACCAAGAAGAAAGGCGTGAGGGTAAGTTTGCATAGGCAGGCAGTGGGGTAGGGAGGGCAGCTCCTTCATGGTCCCCATGCCTGTCATCCTAGTGGTCTGTGTCCCTATCCTAACTCCCATGATCACCGACCTTGGGGAGGTGACCTCAGCTCAGTGCCTCCATTCCTTCCTCAAACCGTAGTGTGTGGGTCAAAGAAGAAATGTCTGAGAACAGCCCAGTGCTCACTGTTGGCACTGTGGGTCAGAGGTTGGTTTGTGGCCATCATCTTGAGCTCTAAGTATTTGCTGCTGGGGGCCAGGTGCTATGGAATCTTAGCACTTTGGGAGTGATGTGTTCTCCCTGTGGGACTGGAAGAAACCTTGGCCTTCACATCTGTGTGTTGAGTGTCTCCAGGAAATGAGAGGTTAGGAGCCAGGCTTGAGGGAGGCCAGGAGGAGCAAGCCAGCCATAGGCAGAGCAGGGCCAGAGACCTGTGCAGCCACAGGTATGCAGTGGGCCCTGAGTCACCATGCATGTATGGGGAGCAGAGTCCCAAGACAGTAGTCCCAGAACCCAAGGGACCAGGTTGGGGAAGTTTGGACTAGTAGGGAGCCACTTAGTGTAGGGCCTATACCAGGAAAAAGGCTAGATGGGTGGGCAGGACAGCTTGACGGAGAGGGCGCTGGTCACCTGAGGTTTCTGATGTGGAGATCTGGTCGTGATGTTCTCTGGGAACTTTTGGACCACGTGGGCACCAGAGTTGTCACCCATACTTTGCTGTGACAGCAGAAGGCCTACAGCACAGCCAATGTGGCAGTGTGCCAGGGCATATATAGACTGTCTAGACCCAGCATGTCACATGTGGTGGAAGGCTGAGCACAGAAAAGGGTGTAGGGTGAAGTCTTAGTAAGACTCAGTTCTCTTGAGTCCTGCCTTGTTGGGCCCCACGTCTTAGCAGTCTCACACTGGTCTCAGCTTCAGTGTAGGCGTTTTAGGGGTGCACTGGTGGTTCGTGGCATGAGTTCATCCTGCCCCCTTGCTCTTCCCTTCCTCCAGCGGCCACCGCGCCTCCACATCAAGCCCTCCCAGGTGCCTGCAGTGGAGGTGATTCCTGCGGGAGCCTCCTACAACCCAACCTTTGAAGACCACCAGGTTAGTGTGCAGTGGGCTCCTGGCCTAACCCAGTGCAGGTTTCACTGTCTGGGGCCCTCACTCCCGTTTGCCCTCCCTGGTAATCCCCTTCCCTTACCTCAGGCCCCACCTGCTTCCTTCCCTGAATTTGTCTGTTCAGGGACCAGACCATCTAATCAGAACCCAGCATGGTGTGAGGGTGAGAATAGCTCAGATGTCTCCATTAGGTGTGGTTAGAGGGTGGAGCCATGAGCTGGACCAGTGCTAAGACTCAGGCATGGGGTTTGATCAGAGGGGCATCCCTGATAATAGATTCACCCGGAACTCTTCACTTCTGCCCAGGCCCTGCTTCGAGAGGCCCATGAGGTGGAGCTGCAACGTGAGAAAGAGGCAGAAAAGCTGGAGCGACAGCTGGCCCTGCCCACCTCAGAGCAAGCTGCCACCCAGGTGAGCCCCATCCACTGCTTGTCACCGCCTGTAACCCCACCTGCTCCTACTTGCTAACCACCCTGCTCCCTAGGAATCTGTGTTTCGGGAGATGTGTGAGGGCCTGCTGGAGGAGTCTGATGGTGAGGATGAGCATGAGCCAGGCCATGCCGCGCAGCCAGAGGCTGGTGATGGGACCACTGAGACCTCATCCACTGGTGCTGCTGGTCCTGAGAAGAGGATGGAGAAGAAGACGGAGCAGCAGCGGCGACGGGAGAAGGCTGCTCGAAAGCTGGTGAGCACCCTACTCTGTGACCCTTGTGGCCACACAGGGCCCTCGGACAGAAGTAGATGACAGGGCAGACAGCAGTCGAGTGACCCGATACCAGTGCCATCAAAGGAGAGGTCATGGTTTTGTGGGGCCCTGGGTGAGGAAGCCCTGGGCAGAGTGGCACTAGGCTGAGCTCTTACCCTCTGTCCACAGCGGGTGCAGCAGGCTGCACTGAGGGCAGCCCGGCTTCAGCACCAAGAACTCTTCAGGCTGCGTGGGATCAAGGCCCAGGTGGCCCGCAGGCTGGCAGAACTGGCACGCCGGAGGGAGCAGCGGCGCATGCGGCGACTGGCAGAGGCTGACAAGCCCCGAAGGCTGGGACGGCTCAAGTGAGGCACAGGCTAGGGCTCCAGGAAATGGAGGTCTGCAGGCTATATCATGCTTTTCTCTTGGCTCTGTGAGAGCCAAATCCCTGAGTGTCCTCAATCCTGTGTTCTGCAGGTACCAGGCCCCTGACATTGATGTGCAGCTCAGCTCTGAGCTGTCTGGCTCACTCAGGACACTGAAGGTACTTGCTGTGAGGGGGGAAGGGTGCTACGGGGACCCTGTGCCCAGTGATGATAACCATCCTTGCTCCCCGTGCCCGCTCGGGCTGTGGGCGACACCATGGCTGCCCTGGGCTGGGCCAGTTGGGCCATTGCCTGGGGACTGAGGGCACAGGGTCGGGTGAGGTGGGGAGGGCAGATGCTGGTGTAAGCTTCTGACCCTCAGAAGGCCTTTTGTCACAGCCTATCTTGTCAGTCCTAGTGAGTGTCCTCAAGCTGTGCTGGGGCCTAGCCTGGCTTTGGGGTTCCCGTTTTTCACAGCTGTAGCCTCTGTCCTCTGAGCCTAGCTAGGCTAGCACATGTTGGCTTCAGTATGGATCCCTGGAGGGAGCTCAGCAGGTGTACCTGGGGGACTCTGTGGAGGCTTTAGGAAGATGCAGAACTCTGTCTGAACCCCAGTGCTATCTAGGATCCTGCTAAAGTCTCTCCGTCCCTCTGTCCCACAGCCAGAAGGTCACATTCTCCGAGACAGGTTCAAGAGCTTCCAGAAGAGAAATATGATTGAGCCCCGGGAAAGAGCCAAGTAAGATCTGCCACAGTGGGAAGGACTGGGGGGTGGGTCGAGACACTTCCACACTCCCCTCCCAACCCCCTGAGATAAGGGATGTTCACCACATTTTCCCCTTCCCCAGGTTCAAGCGCAAATACAAAGTGAAACTGGTGGAGAAGCGGGCCTACCGTGAGATTCAGTAAGTGAGGCCCACCAGCATGTGGCTGGCTGACATTCTGTGAACCATGGTCTACCTTGCCCCATGGTAGCTTAGCCTTCCTCCCTTTTGAAAGCTGCCAGTATCAGGCCCTTCCCAACCCCCCTGACTGGTCAACCAGTGGGGGCTCAGGAATCTAGGGTGAAGAGGATGCCTAAGGGAACCAACCAAAAGTCTCAAACCAGAAGGGGCATTAAGTGAGAAAGGCTGTGGGGAGCAGCCCTCCACTCATCCACCTCAACTCTGCCCTCTCTCCTCAGGTTGTAGCTGTGCAGATGTCGGAGCCCCGCTCCTCAATAAAGTGCTGTGACCAACTCTGGGGTCTTGTTATTTTCTTCTGCCCTTCCTCTGCTGCCCAGGACTTAGCAGAGCTCCTCTCCACCACAGCCTGCCTTCAGTGCTGAACATGTGGAGACCACAGCTCTACAAACACTCTACCGCTGAGCCACGCCTGCTTCTCTTCATTGAGCCACACCCACTTTCTGTGGCTCATGAGTTTCTTCTTCAGTTCCTTCAGCTCTTTGCTCAAGTTTCAGATCTCACTGTGGTCTCCCATAACCTCTGTCATATTGAAAGTTGTCTGTCCTAATACTTTCTAGTCCCTGGTCGCATCTGTCACTTTGGCATTCTGTTTATCTTCTTAGAACTTGTGTTATTATTTTTGTAGGTTTTGCTTGGGTGGGGTCTCATGTAGCCTCATACTTTATGTAGCTGAGGGTCACTTCTAACTGATCCTCATACTTTATGTAGCTGAGGGTCACTTCTAACTGATCCTCCTGCTTCCTCCTCCCAATTCTGGGATTTTAGTTTAGCACCACCACACCTTGCTAGTGTGTATAATTGATAAAGTTTTTAAAAAATATTTATTTTATGTATGTGAATATACTGTAGCTGTACAGATGGTTGTGAGCCATCATGTGGCTGCTGGGAATTGAATTTGGGACCTCTGTTGGCTTATTATATCTAAGTATACTGTAGCTGTCTTCAGACACACCAGAAGAGGGTGTCAGATCCCATTACAGATGTGGTTGCTGGGATTTTAACTCAGGACCTCCCGAAGAGCAGTCAGTGCTCTTACCTGCTAAGCCATCTCTCCAGCCCAATTTTATGGTGATGTAATTTTAATTTCCACTAATCTTAGAACAGTCTCTGTAGCCAGTAGGTCATATATCCAGATGTCACTCACTTGAGACTGGAATCTATAAGGCCTTCATGAAGCAGGAAAGCTAAGTGACTCCATTCCAGTAAGTGTCCAATATCAATCCAAGCCGTTGAGAGATCGGGGTCCCTCTTCATTTCCTGTTTAGAAACACCTTTGGCAAAAAAAAAAAAAAAAAGTGTACATTTTTCTTTAAGATTATTTTATGTATATGGGTACACTGTAGCCTGTCTTTAATCACTCCAGAAGAGGGCATCAGATCCCATTATAGATGGCTGTGAGCCGCCATGTGGTTGCTGGGAATTGAACTCAGAACCTCTGGAAAAGTAGTCTGCTCTAACCACTGAGCCATCTCTCCAGCCCCCCAAGTTTATATTCTTAAAGGGAAAAAAAAACGAAGATTTTTTTAAGTCAAGGGTGTTTGCTGCATTGGCAGAGGACCTGGGTTCAGTCCCCAGCCAGTATTTCTATCGGGTCCCCACAGCCATGTGTAAAGTTAGGTTCTGGGGAATCCAATGGCTTCTTATGGCCTCTTATATTTGTGTGCATACAAATATACTCAGGCACGTAAACACACAAAAAAAGTTTTAAAGTTTTGGTTTTGTTTTTGCTTTGACACATTGTGTAGATCAGGCTGGCTTTAATCTCAGCACTTGGGAGGCAGAGGCAGGTGGATTTCTGAGTTCGAGGCCAGCCTGGTCTACAAAGTGAGTTCCAGGACAGCCAGGGCTACACAGAGAAACC
>NC_034608.1:11361608-11366519 GCF_900095145.1 Mus pahari | reverse complement strand
TATAATAAATAAATCTTTAAAAAAAAGAAAAAAAAAGATTTGTGTGTTTTGCCTGCTTGTCTGTGTGCCTGGTGCCCACAAAGGCCAGAAGGTGGTACCCTGGAAGAGCAGCCAGTGCTCATAAACACTGAGCTATCTCTCCAGCCCTAAATCTTCATTAAAAAAAAAAAATTTTGATAAGCTTGGAATTCTAGTTTGTTTTGTTCTTGAGACAGGGTCTCATGCAGTGAGCCCCGGCTGACCTGGAACCCTGGTCTTCCAGCTTTCAAGCTCTGTCAGTAGAGCTGTATGCCTACCCTGGTTGGTGTTTGATGGTTCAGGCAGGTGCCTTGTGCTCCCGAGTGCTTGAACAATAGGTCTTGCCTGGCTCATCAAGTTTTTTTTTAGTATATAAGGAGTTTTAACTTAACTGAGGTTTTCATACATGCATACATTGTATTTTGATCATATTCACCCTTGTTCCCAGAAACCCTCCAAATTGCTGGCCACCAGGGCTGGCGGGGTTCTGGAACCTGAGGACAGCGAAAGTGAAGACCGTGATCACCTGTTGATAGTCAAGCAAGTGGCCCTGAATAGTTGGAGCTGTCTATACAATCACAAGCCTGCTTGCTTGAGCAGTGACATTATTGGTTATTTTACTCCAAGACAACATCAGAGTTGTAAGAGCCCCACCCCTGCTACCGGGTCAGTCATTTTCCAATCCTATTTTGCACTAAAAGCACAATTTCAGCAAGCCAAAAATAAATATGTAACCAGATGTGTTCTGTGGACATGAGCACACACACAGCTGGTTGCAAATGAAGTTACACAGTTATGCAAGATTAAAGACCGTGTAACCTTTTGTGGGTGTCAGTCCAGTCATGAAGTAGCACTCCTCTGTCATGGCACTCTTTAGATTGCAGAGAGATGTCCATTGTACCAAGCAGCTTTTCCTGGTGATAGGCAGAACCATTTTTTATTATCAGAAATAGCTTCCTCAGAATTATGCAAGCAGGACCCATGCTCTCCACACTGCCAAAGGCTTAGTGTGACTCTAGCTGTTTCTCTAGGGACATACCCCAAAATACCACATGTGGGGGGTTGACAGAGGGAGAGAAAAGAGGAAGGGAGATTGGGAAAAACAGAATCATCCACAGGGCTTTCAGCCTGCTTGATCCCAGCCTTGCCTGTGACCAACAGTGAGTATAAACCGCATAGCAAAAGCAAGAAGAGCTTGTAGCACATGTGCTCTAGGTAATAAGCATAGAGACCACTAAGATTAACGGTGGACCTTGCCATGTGGAGTCCTGTCAGTGAAGCACTCCTATACCAGTCCCTGCGGATGCTGCATGGCCACCATTGTCACGTGACACCTATCTCCTGCTCTAGAGTGGAAGGGGCTTGGAGCCAGAATAAATATGTCAAGTGTCTGACCTTCAAGCTACAGATGAACCAACCCAGAAAACCCCCTGTGCCAGCCTGGAAAGGGGTCTCTAGGGGAACCTCTCCAACCTCCCCTTGTGCCCATTCAGAAAGCAGCACTGCCCCGTGCATCTTTCTAGGGTCTGCTGCTTGCTGCCGTGGAGTTTCTCATCAAGGGGAAGGGTAAGAGAATCCAGCCAGAACTTCCCAATGGCCAGTGTCTCCAGAACTTTGGTTCTTGCACTCAGGAGGACCCTGGAACTGGAGTTACATGTAGTTGCCAGGTATCATGTGCTGTGAATCAAAAATGGGTTCTCTGGAAGAATAGCCAGTGTTCTTAACTGCTGAGCTATCTCCACTTTTTTCGTGTGTGTGTGTGTGTGTGTGTGTGTGTGTGTGTGTGTGTGTGTGTATTCATAGAAGCCAAAGAGGAGGGCCTTGAGATATCCTGGAAGGAGATAACAGGCATTTGTAAGCCACCAGAACTGAACTCTGGTCCTCTCTAATATCAGCAAACATTCTCAACGGCTAAACTGTGTGTCTAGTCTCCCACCTCTTTTTAAGGTTGGGGCGGGGTCTCAAGTAGTCCAGATTATCCTTGAATTTCCTGGTCACAGTGGAAGGCCTTGAACTTCTGATCTTCCTGCTTCCACCTCCTGAGTGCTGGGATTACAGACATATGTTATTGTGTTTTGTTTTATGAAAGATGCTAGGGTTTGAACCCAGAGCTTAAGTGAGTATGTTCCTAACAGCCATAGCTTTGAGACTTGTCTTAACAGGAAAAAAAAAAAGTTCAGTATAAAAATATTGGAACCACTGGGGGAAAATGATAATGAATTTGCTGGAGTCCTACTGCCCCTGCAGCTTGGCACAGAATGTGTTGATTGCATGCCAGGTCGATGTCTCACGCAGCACCAGAACACAAAACCCCCTGGCCAGCACACACTTCCTCCCATTCTCACAGTGTCAGGCCTTAAGCTTTCTCCCAGACTCCCTGGTTTCCTCACAGCCCCCAGGAGTGAGATCAACCTGGGAAAAGGACTCTGTTTATCTCCAACCCCCCACCCCTCAAAGGTATCAGCAGTCTGTAAACAGGGCTGGAGAAAATGTAAATCACTTTAGCACTCAGGTCATTGACAAACATGGGCAATGACATAGGCAGTAAACTATGTTGTACTGAAAACAAAGAAATGCTAAGTAGCCTTCAGGAAGGAGGTCACACATCCCTGCAATAGGACCCAGACTTGAAATTGGAACATGGGTTGGCAGCCTGTGGGGGCACATGATAGGGGGGGCTGGAGTTGGTAACCAGGCTCCCTCCCTCCCTCCCAGGTTGCTCTGATGGTCATGCCAGACAGCTTGGGCCATTTACTGCATGTGGAACACACACATTTCCTGCAGCCTCACTGAATTCCCTGAGTTTGCCTTGAGGGGCCATGGCCAGGCTGCAGGCTTGATGACCTGGTTACGGAGACCACCACATCCAACCTATGCCATCACCCACATGGTGGTGCCCCAGTGGCCCTGAGCTTCCTCCCTGCCTCCATTGCTTTCCTAGGTTCCCGGTCGTTATGGCCGTTCTGTGTGAGAGGCCGACTTGGAAAGCATCACTTAAAATATGTTCTTTATGTACTCCAGCAACTCTCCTGCCTCTGCTGCCCCTGCCGCCTGTCCCAGCGTGCACAGAAAGCACTGTTCTCTGCTCTGCAGAACATTCCTTTCTGGGATGGGAGAGAGGAAGAAGTGACAAGAATAGCCTTCAGGGTAGGCTTTATGGGGTATGTGTGGGAGCCTCCCCTTCACCTATTTATTTTATAGTGCTTGCTCTTTTTTTAATTATTATGATATTCTTGTCCCGGAGAAACCTTTCCAAATGTCATTTAAAAAAAGAAAAAAAAAAAAAGGCATGGACATTTTAAACCACTGAGCAGTTCCGCCTGACAAGACCCCATCTACAGCCTGGGAACGTTCTGAGAGGACTGTAACACTCCTGACAGAATTCAAACCCACCGCTAAGAGCTGCTGCAAACACCCCTGGAGGAAAAGAGTCTGAAGAATTGAGCCAGCTGTGTAGAAATACAGCGGATTGTAGTCACAGGAAGAAATTCTTGGTCCTGGTTGCTCCAGAGATCTTACTTCCTATGGCTCCTGAGTGCTGAGACTGAATGTATACGCCACCATGCCCAGTCAGAAACAATTCTTGACTTCTTTGGCCACTAAAAAAGAAAGACTTATAATGGCTACCTTCTGAAGGGACATGTGGCTTACTAACCTCCTGGAAAGAGTCAATGTAGACTATAGGGAGAATGAGTTAGCTGACTTCTAGAGTCCCAGCTAGAACATAGGGCCTGGGGGCGTGGCTCAGTGGTAGAGCCCTAGGATCCCCCAGTGAGGAGCTGGGGGCGTGGCTCAGTGGTAGAGCCCATGCCTAGAATCCCCCAGTGAGGGGCTGGGGGTGTGTCTCAGTGATAGATCAGATGCTGGGAATTGAACATGTGTGTTCTGGAACAGCACATTCTCTTAACTGCTGAGCCATTATCCCATCCTTGAAGTATTTGTTTTGGTTCATGGGTTTAGAGGCTCAGTCAGTCCATCATGGTGGGGAGGGTATGGCTGAAGAGAATAGTTCAGGCAAGGTGACCCACAAGCACAAAGAATGAACAATGGAAGGAAGCAGGACAAGCCCTGGTCATAGTTTCTCCAGCCGGGCCCCACCCCCTACCCCCTATCCCACCTCGTGGGTATCAGTTGAATCGTGAAACCACTGAGATACCAGTGATGCACAGGGTCAGAGCCCTGGGAATCTAATCCTTTCTGGCAATGCCTCACAGACACACTCACAAGTGTATTTTACTTCTTTGTGTGTCATGGGCACATATAGGTGTCACAGGACAACTTTTGCAGGAGTCGTTTCTCATCTTCCACTATGTGAGTTCCAGGGTTTGAACTCCGGCCGTCAGGTTTGGCAGCAAGCACCTTTACCTGCTGAGCCATCTCGCAGGCCCACAATTGAGATTAAAATCATACATTTTAGAGCGACTTTGCTAAGGATTCCATTTGTAGGACACGTTCAGAATAGGCCAGTCCACAGAGGCAGAAGTTATGTGTGGGGAGATGCCTCCCCTCACATTTCCTCTGACCCCAAGAACCACAGTCATTGACTCTGTTCTGTTTCTGAAAAATTCACACTGGAGCGCAGGTGGAGTAAGAGCCAGAGTTTATTTTTAGCAGGAGAGAAATTGAAAGTACGGGGCGCAAGGCTTGCCGCTGGCATCTGAATTGGCAATATTAGTTTAGGACTTCCCTCCCCTGGGACAGCGCGGTGGTCTCTTTCCTGGAGCAGGCAGACGTTTTCTTAGAAGCTTCCATGCTGTACCGGGACTGGAGAGATGGCTCAGTGGTTAAGAGCACTGACTGCTCTTCCGAAGGTCCGGAGTTCAAATCCCAGCAACCACATGGTGGCTCATAACCATCCGTAATGAGATCTGACGCCCTCTTCTGGAGTGTCTG
>NC_034608.1:11358158-11361593 GCF_900095145.1 Mus pahari | reverse complement strand
AAAAAAAAAAAAAAAAAAAAAAAAAAAAAGAGCACTGACTGCTCTTCCTGAGGACCCAGCAGCTTACAGCAGTTTGTTAACTACAAGATCTGTCACCCTCACAGACATGCATGCAGGCAAAACACCAATGCACATAAAATAAAAATAAAAATAAATAGTTAAAAAAGCCTCCTTTCCTACAGTTCAGTCTGTTGCAGGTGCATTAAATACAGGAAATGTGCAGTATGCAGGTAAGCTGAGGAGCTCATGGTCTAACCTGGGCCACAGAGCAAGCCCCTGATGTGTGTGTGTGTGTGTGTGTGTGTGTGTGTGTGTGTATGAGAGAGAGGGGGGAGAGGGAGAGGGAGGGAGGGAGGGAGAGAGAGAGAGAGAGAGAGAGAGAGAGAGAGAGAGAGAGAGAGAGCGCACAAAGTGTCTGAAAGACACTGATTGTCTTCTGGTTGAGGATATTACTAGGGGAGAGGCAGTGGTGTCTACTGTATGCTCACAGCCTGTGTATGCAGACAGCTCAGGAAGGCTGTCTGCGACCCAGTGGGTGCCTGCAAGACCAGCTTCCATATTTCCATATTCTTCAAATAAACATTTTCTTTCTCTAATCTGACCCGTTTGGCTATTTCAGATGCCAGCTGACCTTGCTTCAAAAAAAAAAAAAAAAAAAAAGCCAGGCTTGGTGGCTTGGTGGCACACACCTTCTTTCTCAGCACGGGAGAGGCAGAGGAATAGTAGGAATAGTGACTCTACATAGTGAGACTCTCTTCAAACAAAAACCAAAAAGTCATATTATTGTTCTCTCTCTCTCTCTCTCTCTCTCTCTCTCTCTGTGTGTGTGCGTGCGTGCGTGCGCGTGCATGCATGCATGCATGTGCATGCAACTGCAGAGGCCAAAAGAGGGCATTAGATTCCCCAGAGCTGGAGTTATATAAGGGTCTTGAGCTGCTTACTTGGTTTCTGGGAACAAAACTCCAGTTTTTTGGAAGGGTAACAAGGCCTCCCAGTCATGAAGCCATCAATCCAGCCCTGATCTTGCTGTTTGAGCCCTAATAAAGGGGCTGGAGAGATGACTTAGTGGTTAAGAACACTGGCTGCTCTTTAGAGGACCCTGGTTCAACTCCCAACACCCACACTGTGGCTCAAAGCCATCTGTAATTCCAGTCTCAGGTGATCTACTGCCCTCTTTTGGCCACCACTGGCATTGCAGTCATGTGATACACACATAATGCAGGCAAAATATACACATAAAATAAAAATAAATTCAGAGCTGGGCAGTGGGGGTGTACACCTTTAATCCCAGCACTCGGGTGGGAGAAGCAGAGTTTGAGGCCAGCCTTGTCTATAGAATGGCTTTTCCTGTTTTCTTTTCTTTTCTTTCTTTCTTTCTTTCCTTTTCTTTTTTTTTTTTTTTTTAAAGATTTATTTATTATGTAGCTGTCTTCAGACACTCCAGAAGAGGGCATCAGATCTTGTTACTGATGGTTGTAGCCATCATGTGGTTGCTGGGATTTGAACTCAGGACCTTCAGAAAAGCAGTCAGTGCTCCTAACTGTTGAGCCATCTCTCCAGCCCCCTCTATATCTATTTTTATGGTTTTGTTTTGTTTTTAACTATTTTGACTATTTTTATTTATATGTACGTAGTGCATGTGTATGCTACATGTATTCAGGTGTCTATGGAGGTTAGATCTCTTGGAGCTGGAGTTACAGGAAGTTGTGAACCGCCCTGACATGGGTGCTAAGAACTGAACTCAGGCCCTCTGGAAGAGAAGCAAGTGCTCTTAACCACAGAGCCAGCTCTCCAGCCCCTGATTTTTGTTTCATTGAGACAGGATTTCACTGTGTAGCCCAGACTGGCCTGTAGCTCACAGACTTCTGCCTGCCTCTTTGAGTGCTGGGATTAAAGATGTGTGCCACCATGCCCGGTTTATGAGACCCTGTTTATAAAAAATAGAAAAACTGGGGGAGGGTATAGGGAACTCTCGGGATAGCATTTGAAATGTAAATAAAGAAAATATCTAATAAAAAAATAGAAAAACTGTGACTGGAGAGAGATGGCTTAGAGGTTAAGAGCACTGGCTGCTCTTCCAGAGGTCCTGAGTTCAATTCCCAGCAACCACATGGTGGCTCATAGCCATCTGTAATGGGATCTGATGCCTTCTTCTGGTGTGTCTGAAGAGAGTGACAGTGTATTCATATACAAGCAGTTAATTAATTAATTAATCTTTTAAAAATAGAAAAACTGGATATGGCAAGGTGGCTCAGTGGTTAAGAGCACTTGCTGGTCTTCCAAAGGGCCTGGGTTTGACCCCAGAACTGAGAGTCTGTAACTCCAGTCCTAAGAGTCCCATGGCCTCTCTTGGTCTCCGTGGGCACAAGGCATGCCCACAGTGCATACACATATATGCAGGCAAAACACCCATGCACTTAAAAATAAAATTTAAAAAGTCTTAAAAAAAAAGCCCAACACCAAAAACGGGTGGTGGTGGCACATGCCTTTAATCCCAGCAGTTGGGAAGCAGAGGCAAGCAGATCTCTGTGAGTTCAAGGCCAGCCTGGTCTACAGAGAGAGTTCCAGGACAGTCCGGGCTACACAGAGACATTCTGTCTTGAAAAACCAAAATGAATGAATGAATGAATAGAAAAAAAAGAAGAGAACAAAAATACCTTTAACAACACCTATTATATGATTTGTGTGTGTGTTCATTGTTCATATGTGTGTACGTCGTCTGTGTATGTTTTGTGTGTACAGGTCAGAGGTCAATGCCAAGTGTTTTTCTCAGTTACTATCCACCATATTTTTTTAATTTTAATTTTGGTGGTTCTGAGGAGCAAACCCAGGACCAGATGTTTCCTGAGCAAGCACTCTACCACGGTGGTACCTTGCAGCGCCCCACCCCAGGGCCTTTCTTTGAGGTGGGGTCTCTTATAGAACCCAGAGTTCTGCCCAGGGTCTTTCTTTGAGGTGGGGTCTCTTATGGAGCCTGGAGTTCTGCCCAGGGTCTTTCTTTGAGGTGGGGTCTCTTATGGAGCCTGGAGTTCTGAATTTGCTTAGGCTGGGTGTGGGCAGTTAACTCCAGAGCTCACTTCCAGGGCAAACTTCTGCTCCCTGTTAGCAGTTTTCCTCAGCAGACAGCTTTCTAAACACCCCAGCCCCTCCCTGGTAGGCTCCAAGCAGGTTTGTTTTTCAGTGGGGGAATTTATTTATTTTAAATATTTTTTATTTTATGTGTAGGAGTATTTTGCCTGCATGTCTGCATGTGGACCACACACATATATAATGCCCACATAAAGCCTGAAGAGGCTGTGAGCCAACATATGGGCACTGGGAACCACATCTGGGTCCTCTGCTAGAGCAGCCAGTGCTCTTAACCATGAGCTGTCTCCTCAGTCCAAATCTACCTTTTTTTTTTTTTTTTTTTTTTTTTTTTTTTTTTGCATTTTC
>NC_034608.1:11348996-11357564 GCF_900095145.1 Mus pahari | reverse complement strand
ATCCGTAACAAGATCTGATGCCTTCTTCTGGAGTGTCTGAAGACAGCTACAGTGTACTTACATATAATAAATAAATAAATCTTAAAAAAAAAAGAGTGAAATCTTGATTCCTTTTTCTAGAGTGCATGAAGATGGAACACCCATAAACATAAAATAAATACATCTTTTTAAAAAAAGAGAGAAAGCCTTGCTCTCTGTAAGCACACAGGCAGTCACTTTATAAGTGTGTGTGTGTGTGTGTGTGTGTGTGTGTGTGTGTGGTGTACCTGGTTGGCTGGGGGAGTTCATGTGCACAAAGTGTGTGCAGTGGGTACTCTCAGAGGCCAGACAAGGGCATCAGAGTCCTTGGAACTAGAGTTGCAGGGGCTTGTGAGCTGTCATGTGGGGGCTGCAAACTGAACCTAGATTCTCTACAAAAGTAGCCAGTAACCCTTAACCACTGAGCCATCTGCTTAGCCTGTGAGTAACTCACCTGCAAGCCAAGTAGTTCCAAACGTGGCCAGTGACCACCAGAAGTGACCCCAGAGCTGTGGGTCAGTTTTCCTTTCAGTCCTCAACGTAACTCAGCTCTGCAGCTACCTGATGTCAGGTTTCTGCCAGGCAGAAGCGTGAGATGAGGCGTGTCTGCAGTGTAAGCTGCTGGGGTCGGGGCACTTTGTAAGGGCGCAGAAACTGGTACAACTTGTGTTGTACACAAAGCTGACTGTTTCAGAAAGAATTGTTTCCCTCCATGGTTGCAGCCGATTCTTGGAGGAAAAGCAGGAGTCAGGGATGAGAGGGTTGTGTGAAGGCCCTGAGACAAGAATGTGGCTGGGGTCCCTACTAGAGCCTCAGTGGTCTCTGTCACTGGGGTGGTGGGAGAAAGGGGCAGAGGAGCTATGCATGCTAAGGTTTGGGATCTTATTCCAAGGGCGTTGGAAACCACAGGAAAACTCGGACTGTGGAACACTTACCCTTGACTAAATCTCTGTTCCTGGTCCTTCAAGACTGGCTCATTCTTCCTCTTCAGACTGTGGTCACAGGTCCTCCATCCGGAGACAGAGAGGATGTGACACTGAATTTAGCCTGTTGGAGATGCCCAGTGAGGACACAGACGGTTCCTGGTTATCTTCACTGAGTTCTCCCCATCACACACAGCAGATTCTGGCTCTAATTCTTTCCAGGAATCCAAGTGCATGAGCATAGCATCCTTTTAGGGAAATAGTTTTCTTACTGCTTTTAGGCCTCTCAGTCCTCAGTTGCCAACGCACTCCTGTGAAGTCAAGTGGGGAGTGCAATTCAAATTTCATTTTTCTGTGGGAGAATCACAACCCATGATCTGCGTGCAGGGTAGGGTACTGATGGGGAACCAGAGCTAGGTGGGAAAATTTCCTTATTTGGTCTCTAGTTGACCATTGGCGGGGATAGCCGGTTGAAGTCAATTAAAGAATTCAGATGACAGATAAGCGTGTCTGCTGGTGAGCCATCCTTGGTGGTGGTGGTGGGGAGGTAGAGTGAGGGGAGGGAGGGGGTAGGCATGCCATTGCCATTCATAGGGTGTGCAGGATAATAAACTAGAGAGCGAAACTTAAATTCTGTGCGAATGAATATCTCTTGTTACCTGTCTAGCTTTCAAGGAGGAGAAAGTAAGGCTCAGGAATCCTAAACTCTTAAAGCATTTTGTCCACTTCTACCTTTTTTCCCCCCCTTGAGACGGTCTCTGTATGTAGACATGTCTGTCCTGGAACGCTCAACATAGGCTAGACTGGCTTCGAACCCACAGAGATTTCTTCACTGCTGGCATTAAAGGCAATGCCTGGCTGGCTTTTTTGTTTCGAGACAACTGCTCATATAGTCTAGACTAGCGTTAAACTCTCTATGTAGCAAGGATAACCTTGAACTCAATCCTTCAGTCTCCTCTTCCCAATGCTGGGATTACAGGCTTGTACCACAGCTCCCAGATAATGGAGTGCTAGGGACCCAAACTAGGGCTTTATACACAGTAGGCAAGTTCTCTACCAACCGTGTTACAGCCCAAGCCCCATTCCAGGACTTTCTATATACCCTTCTGCTGGAAGGCAGAGGGAAGGCGCAAAAAGAGGGGCTGCACGGTTTTGTGGGTGCGCAGGGCATCTGTCGGTCGTGAGACAGCTGGGCCTAAAGCGCACACTGGGACTCCCAGTTTCAGTTTTTCAGACCTAAGGTCCATTTAGCGCTGGGAAGGAGGGATGCATTCCAATTGCCTGTCTCCCAAATACGTGTCTCAATCCCCCTGCCCTGCGCCTCCCAGCCACACTGTAAATGCACTTCAGCCTCAACCAATTCTCTGCCTCGAGCCACCGCCCCGAGGGCTGAACCATTATGGCACAGAGAAGGGACAGGTTACTGGTCCCAGAGACGCTGTCTATGGAGACAACCCCAGATATCAAGAGAACCCCAGATATCAAGATATTATGGAGTCTTGCGCTGAGGGTCGCGCCCCTAGCCACAGACCCTGCTGTGCTCCGGAACCTCGGTCCTCCCGTCACCCTGCTCCCCCCACGCACTTGGTTTGCTCTGACTCGTGAGGAAGTCGGCTGTGCGCACGGCCCCACGCGCAGAGCTTGAGGTCCGTGTTGCTTGTGGGTCGGGTCCTCGCGTTGTGCGGGGGTGCGACGTGCAGCTATGGCGCTCGCCGTTCGAGTTGTGTATTGGTAAGTCCGGGTGACTGCAGTTCCCCCTTTTCCCGTTCCCCGCTCTTTGTGCCAGGGACTCCCTTCTCTGCTCCCCATCCTTTGTGCCAGGAGACCCTCCCCCACCCTTTTCTCTGCTCCTCAGCCTATTTACCAGAGTCTGGTGGCCGAGTACGATGACTGTATTTCAGACCTAAAGGGAGGGATTTCCAAGCGGGTGGTATGGAGGTAACAGAAACTTGAGCCGGATCCCCGGCATCTGACATCTGAGTGACATCTCACCAGTGAAAATGGAAACGGATGCTTGGGTCCTCCTTGAACACGTGACTCAGCGCTGAGGGGAGGGGAAGGGTAGCATCGGGTTTCTCTGGGGACCTTTACCTCCCGACAGGCTGTTTCCCTTTCCCCTCTCTGAGCAGCACTGGGCTAGAGAAGGCTGAAGGCTGTCCTGCTGGATTTAGGGAATTCTAAGATACATGGTGTGGTGTAGTTGGCGCTTGACTCATAAGTGCTATTGGGAGAGCTGGGGATGTCCTGTACCTGGATTGTAGTGTGAGTTAATAGTGGTCGCACCTCCCAGTGTGTACATGAAAAAGGGCGAACTGAGCCACGGAGTGGTGGTGTTGGTGCACACTTTTAATCCCAGCACTCGGAGGCAGAGGCAGGTAGACAGTTCAGGCCAGCCAGGCTGCTTGTTAGAGGCAGCCAAGGTGATGTAGTAACACCCTGTGCCCCCAAAAGAAAAAGTAATATGGGATAGATTTGTAGGGGCGAGGATGTAGCTCAGTGGTAGAGTGTTTGCTTGAAATGCACCGGGTCCTGGGTTCAGTTCCCAGCAATACAAATAACAAAACAAAAAAACTTTTACTGACCTCTGATCAGTGGGTGCTGGTGCTGTTAACCCCAGTTCTTTTCTGGCCTCAGTTTCCCCTTCTGTAGTGTGAAGGGGGTAATGATGTTGGTTAGTTACCTGCCAGTGCTATAATTGTGCCCCTGCTAGAAGCAGGTGTAAAAAGACCACCATTTTCTCTTGATGGCTTTTTCTCCACCTGCATCTGATACTCAGCTGGCTTGCAGTGATTAATAAGTGCTTGCTGAATGGATTCTGCACCCCTGAAGTCCCTTGAGGTGGCTCTCCAGCCATTCTGTCTCCATCTTACAGGGGAGGAAACTGAGGCTGGAAATGAGGCCGGGCCAGCCTGAGGTCCTACTACCGATAACCCTGTAACTTGAATCTGGGGTCCGCGGTCCACCTAGCCGCGTGTGGCCTCCTCCCTCCCAACCCCCTCGAGGGGTCTGATCAGGCCCCAGTTCTCAGGATGTCTTTCAACAGCCTGCTTTGATAGCTGAAGCTCCCCCGAGGCCACTGCACCAGATTCCAGGCACAAAATAGCCTGAGGTAGGGGATGTAGGGTAGGGGAGCTTATGTTTTGTACTGGGTGCTGGGGAGAACTCAGATTCCTGAGTGACAGCCAGGCGGGGGAGGGAGTGGGTGGGTGAGATTCTAAGGAGGCAGCATTTGTCCTGATTTACTTCCCTGTTTCCCTCCCCATTGGCATTTCTATGCGGAACCTGTGATTTCTTTGCCCCCCCCCTCCCCTCCATCCTGGCTCTCTTGTTTGGGGTAGACTTTTTTTGTATCTCTGCACTATCTCTCTGTGTGATGAGCGCATCTTCCCCTCTTTTGAGGGTCTTTGTTTCTCTTTGCCTTCATCTCATTGCTATTGCCTGCCTCCATTGGGTACCTGTACTGCCTTGGATCCATGCTGTCCTGGTGGGCTGCGACAACCCTGGATTCACCTGACAGTGGAGCTTGAGGCTATAAGCCCAAGGTGAGTGAAGTAGGTCAGGGTGGGTACACCATCGGGAGGGTTTGCTGGGCCTGGCAGTGATAACTCCACCCTCACCCTGTACCCTGTTTCCAGTATCTCCAGCTCAAGGAGAAGCTAGAGCATGAGTTCCCCGGATGCCTGGACATCGTGAGTCTCAGAATGGGCATAGGATCCCGCCGTGCCTTGTCTAGCCTGGGACTGGGAGGCGGTGGGAATGGGTTAGGCTGATCCTCTCTATCCTTTTGCCTTACGTTCTTCACTCCCTGGGATGCGATGGAGAAAGTATCCCTGAGAGATCATCTGAGCCCCCTCTTAATGCCTTCTTTTCTCAGTGTGGCGAGGGGACTCCCCAGGTCACTGGGTTCTTTGAAGTGACAGTAGCCGGGAAGTTGGTCCACTCCAAGAAGGTAAATCTGAGTCCTGCTTCGTAGGGGTCAGTGTGGGTTGGTCGGCGTGCGGAGGGGTCAGTGTGGGTTGGTCGGCGTGCGGAGGGGTCAGTGTGGGTTGGTCAGCGTGCGGAGGGGTCCGTGTGGGTTGGTCGGCGTGCGGAGGGGTCCGTGTGGGTTGGTCGGCGTGCGGAGATTAGTTCAACTCTCCTCTCTGCTCCTCAGAGAGGTGATGGCTATGTGGATACAGAGAGCAAGTTCCGGAAACTGGTGACCGCCATCAAAGCCGCCTTGGCTCAGTGCCAGTGAGCCCTAGAGGCAGGGGTAAGGGAGACTGCTGGGGGGGTGTGTGTGCCACCTTGGGGTGTTGTATCTTTCCCTGTGTATGGACTCTGTGAGTGGAGAGTGGGAGATGGCCACATCCCAGGGGTCCCTGAAGCCAGGAGGGCTGGGTGTCATACCTGGTTGGTTGCAGAGTGGTACTGGGGAGGGGATGGGGACAGGGGCTTGCCTTAAGTGCCCTTCTTGATTCAGGAATGGAAGATGCTAAGGGAAGTCGGGCTTGTGGTTGAGGTGGTGGCTCAGTCGGTAGAGTGCTCACCTACCATACAGGAAGCTCAGACTTCCAACTCCAACACATACAGTAATGCAGAGGCAAAGTGACGTACACCTATAATCTTAGCACCAGGGAAGGGAGGAATGAGCATCTCTAAGGCTGAGGCAGAAGGATTGCCACAAGTTAGAAGCCAACCAACCTGGACCTCAAGAGACTGTGTCTGAACAAAACAAAACATTGAGGCTGGAGAGTTGTCTCAGCCGTCAGGAGCACTGGCTGCTCTTGTGGAGGGTGTGGGGTCACTTCCTGATATTGATAAGGCGGTTCCTGATTATCTATAACTCCAGCTCCCGAGGAGCTGACAACCCCCTCCTGGCCTTGGAAGGCACGGCACACACATGGTGCACAGATATACATGCAGGCAAACACTTCATACACATACAGAAACAAAACTTGTAAGAATTGGCATGGTGGGAAAGGCCTGCAATCCCAACATTTTGAAGGTAGCGGCATGAGGAGCAGGAGTTCAGTTACACTTGGCTCCACAGTGAGCTTGTTGCCAGCTACCGCCGTGCCTCTTTCCTGGGTCCAGGTCCCAGCACCACGTGGCGGTTCCCAGTGCTTCCTAACTGCAGTTCCAGGGAATCTGATGTGTTCTTGTGACCTCCATGGGCACCAAGCACTCAGGTTCTTACAGGCACAACACTAAACACATCAAATAAAATGAATAAATCTAACAAGAGGGGTTGGAGAGGTGATTCAGCGGTTAAGAGCACTGACTGCTCTTCTTTTTTTTTTTTTTTTTTTTTAAAGATTTATTTATTTATTATATGTAAGAACACTATAGCTGTCTTCAGACACTCCAGAAGAGGGCGTCAGATCTTGTTACGGATGGTTATGAGCCACCATGTGGTTGCTGGGATTTGAACTCCGGACCTTCGGAAGAGCAGTCGGGTGCTCTTACCCACTGAGCCACCTCACCAGCCCACTGACTGCTCTTCTGAAGGTCCTGAGTTCAAATTCCAGCAACCACATGGCGGCTCACAACCACCTGTAATGAGATCTGACGCCCTCTTCTGGGGTGTCTGAAGACAGCTACAGTGTCATATAAATAAATAAATAAGTAAATAAATAAATAAATAAATAAAATCTTTTTTAAAAAATCTAACAACAAAGTGCTAACAAAGAGCCCTAGCAGTTTGGCCCTGAGTCACCTTTGCCCCTTTGACATGACCTGGAGCCATGTGGGAGCAGGTCAAGGACTTGTGTCTAACCTGATGTCTTCTGGATTACAGCCCTGTTCCCTCTTGATAGCACATTCTCAGTTTTATTAGTACTGGGGATTGAACTCTGCCTCACACATGCTCTACAGCCCCTCACTGGGGGATTCTAGGCAGGGACTCTACTATTGAGCTAGCTGAATTATTTATTTATTTATTTATTTATTTATTTATTAATTTGAGACAGTTGTGTCAGGTTGACGTACACTGAGAGAGCCTATGGTTTCCTTTGGTTTTTGTTTTTTGCCAGCTGTTGCAGATGTGTTCTAAACTCAGCCTCCTCCACAGCCAGGCAGTATGAGGTGGCCCAGTTCGAGCTAAGTTCTAGTGTCTGACTCTACAATCTAGAAGATACTTCCTTCCGTCCCCTCGGCCTTGGTATTGGTTCCTCTCCCTTGGCCTAGAATTGAGCATCATGCCCCGTTTCCCATGGACTAGATGTCTGCTCTCAGCGCGCTTTGCACCAGGCATCTAGTTAGAGTCCCTGCTCAGCCACACGCGGTGGTCTGTGAAAGGAGCATTTGGAGGCGGAAGTAAGCTAGGACTGTTACAACTGTAGGAACATAGTGCGCCAGCCACACCTGGCTCAGCCTTCCCTTCTATAGCCCCCTCCTCTGCCTCTCAAGCTGACCGTGCCCTCTCTTTCTCTGCAGCCCTGAAAACTCCTGGCCGGCCTTCCTTGGCAGCCGCTTCATGACAGGAAGGACCGAAATGTCTCAGACCTGTGGTCTTTCCTCGATGTTCCTGCGGCCACCAAGTCAGGCCAGAGATGGACTCTGGGTGTGGGTGCCTCCCCAGAGTCTACCCGTGCACGCAGCCTGCCCCGCCCTCCTGCCCTCTTCCCCACCTCTCTCTCTCTGAATTCCCCCGTTGTTTCCCACACACCCTCCTGCTTTGCTTTCCCCTTCCACCTCAAGACTGCGAGAAGACAGGCAGCCATGTTGCCAGGTGTTCCCTGTTGAATAAAGTTTGGATGAGGCAACCCAAAGGAGATGTCGTTTATTTTGGCTTGCAGTTTTGGCTCACAATCCTGGATGGGGAAATCAAAGTAGTAGGGACTTGAAGAAGCTGGTCACATTGTATCTGCAGGCAGGACGCAGAGAGATGGGGCCGGGTGAAACGGCCCAACAGGCAAAGGTGCTTGCTGCCAAGACAAGCGTGGTGGAATGAGACAACCAACTCTACTGACCTCCATTGCCTGTGTGGCCCTCTGGGGAGTACACAAGTGCATGGGCATCATGTGCTCTCTTGAGAGTGCACACACAAACACACACACACACACACACAGAAAACCTGTAATAAGCAGAGTGAAGCACACATGCTACTACTCAGCTTATGTAGTTCAAGATCTGAATGGTTCCATCCGCATCTCCCAGTGGTTAAAAACACTGGCTGTTCTTCCAGAGGACCTGGGTTCAATTCTCAGTATCCACAACCATTATAACTCCAGGTTCAGAGGATCTGATGCCCTCTTCTGGCCTTCTCAGGCACTGGGTGTGCACATGGGACACATATGCACCACCATATGTGCAAGATGATGAAATTATTTCTTTTAAAAGAGGGGTCAAAGACACCACAGAAAAACCCATAGAATGGAGCTTATAGGGGCTCACAGAGACTGAACCGACCATCAGGGAACTTGTGTGGTTCTGATGTGGCCCTCTGCATGTGTGTTATGGTTGTGTAGCTTGGTGTTCCTCTGGAACTCCTAACAGTGGGAGCAGGGGCTGTCTCCCAATCTTTGCTTGCTTTTGGGACCCTTTCCACCAACTGGATTGCCTTGTTCAGCCTTGATATGAAGGTATGTACCTAATGTTATTGTAATTTTTTTTTTTAAAATATGTTGTGCTTTTTTTTTTTTTT
>NC_034608.1:11345675-11347981 GCF_900095145.1 Mus pahari | reverse complement strand
AGAAATCCGCCTGCCTCTGCCTCCCAAGTGCTGGGATCAAAGGTGTGCGCCACCACGCCGGCGCTGTGTTCAGTTCTTTTGGTATGTACCAAGGCCTTGAATTGCTGGCTCTACAGTGCCCCTCTACCACGGCAAAGGTCACATCAGGACAGTTGTAAAATCCACTTTCTTCTGAATTGAGGGACTTAGTCCTTCCTCTGGTCAGGAAGGGTAGGGGGACTGGAAAAGTTTACATTTTGTGTCTGAAATGACCCAGATCCCACATATTTGGAGGAAAGAGGACTAGCCAGAGAGCTCTGGAGGTGAAGTACTGCTTCCCACCAGTACAAAGGCCTGCATTTGGTCTTTAGCACCCATGTAAAAGCTAGTCATGGTGTTGGTATGTGTACCTCTAATGCTGATGGAAAGGTGGAGAGCTCTTGGACATTGTGAGTCCCCAGCCCAATGAGAGATGTCTCAAAAACCAGGTGGATAGCTGGCAAGATGGCGGTGCACGAAGGTGACTGATGCCAAGCTTGGTGGCACAAATGACATTCCTGGAACCCATTTGGTAAAAGGAGAGCATCGGAGGCTTTTGCAGCCCGGATTCCACAAGACAAGGTCTTTAAAAAGCAGTACACATGGAGGCCAGCCTGGTCTACAGAGTGAGTCCCAGGACAGCCAGGGCTACACAGAGAAACCCTGTCTCGAAAAAAACCAAACCAAACCAAACCAAACAACAAAACACAAACCTGGGACAGGGAGGCCCGAGGGAGTCTATAGAGGTGACTATCTGAGACACCTAGCAGTGGGGGATATGGAGTCCAAACTGTTCACCTCCAGGACACCCAGTGGAGGGATAAGGACAGTAACCCACCCACAATACCTTTGTCCCAAAATGTGTCCTACTTACAATCTATGTGGGAACAAATATGGAGCAGAGACTGAGGGAGAGACTGGCCCAAATTGAGACCCATCCCAATGGCAGGCACCAATCCCTGACACTATTAATGATACTGTTATACTTGCAGACAGGAGCCTGGCATGGCTGTCCTTAGAGGAGAAGGGAAGGAGGTTTCGGGAAGGAGATGTGGGAGTGGGGACAGATACTGGAATGTAAAGTGAATAATGGAAAAAGAAAGAAAAGAACAAACTCCACAAACCCTGAATTCGAACAGTGCCCTCTTGTGGTCAGGCTTGGGAACTGCACCACAGCAATTGATAACACCAAGCCCAGCAACTGACCTCTTACCTCTCCAGTCTGCCTATTTCAGAAGGCCGTGCAGTTGGAATCACATAGTCTATAACCTGTTCAGATTTCCCTTTTCCACTTAGCAAAGGCTTTACTTCAGGCCTCGTGGTACAGGCTTGTAATTCCAGCTACATTGGAAGCCGAAGGGCAAAGACCGCAAGTTCAAACCTGATATCAGGCTCCAGATTAACATTCTGTCTTAACAGAGTAAAATGTGTTGAGGATCTAGCCATCTGGTCTGGTGCAAAATACCTCCATCATTCTAGAAATCAATGCTTTTGGAAGCATTGGTCTACATTCTAAATTTAACCTTTGTTTGTTTGTCTTTTGGTTTTTCGAGACAGGGTTTTTCTGTGTAGCCCTGGCCGTCCTAGAACTCACTCTGTAGGCCAGGCTGGCCTCAAATTCAGAAATCCACCTGCCTCTGCCTCCCAAGTGCTGGGATTAAAGGCGCGAGCCACCACTGCCTGGCTTTTTTTTTTTTTTTTTAATTTAAAATTTATGTGTATAAACATTTTGCCTGCATGTATTGACCGCGTAACATGTGTGTGCCTGGTATCTGCTGAGGCCAGAAGAGTGTATCAGATCCCCTGGGACTGGAGTTACAGATGGTTGTGAACAGCCATGTGGGTGTGGGGTACTGAATCCAGGCTCCTCTGGAAGAACAGCCAGTGCTCTTAACAGGGGAGCCATTTCTCCAGCTCAGACTTAGCTTTTCTCCTCCCCAAGTGTCCTGGCTGGCTTTGTGTGTCAACTTGACACAGGCTGGAGTTATCACAGAGAAAGGAGCTTCAGGTGAGGAAATGTCTCCATGAGATCCAGCTATAGGGTATTTTCTCAATTAGTGATGGGGTGGAGGGCGGGAAGGGGAGGGCCCCTTGTGGGTGGTGCCATCCCTGGCCTAGTAGTCTTGGGTTCTATAAGAAAGCAAGCTGAGCTGGGCAATGGTGGTGCATGCCTTTAATCCCAGCACTTGGGAGGCAGAGACAGGCTGATTTCTGAGTTCGAGGCCAGCCTGGTCCACAAAGTGAGTTCCAGGACAGTCAGGGCTACACAGAGAAACCCTGTCTCGAAG
>NC_034608.1:11343509-11345215 GCF_900095145.1 Mus pahari | reverse complement strand
AAAAAAAAAAAAAAGAAACCCTGACTAAGTAAAAAACCCTGACTAAGTAAAGATGAGGGTTGGTAAGATGGTTTAGTTCTTGCTGCAAAGCCTGATGATCTGATACCACGAAGTTGTCTTCTGATTTCTGTGTGCGCCCTGACTCCTGTGAACTCTACTCACAGCTCCCCCCCGCCCCCAGCGATAAGTAAATGAAAATATTTTAAAAGCATACTCTGGCCTCGAGGTCCCATCCTCAGCACTGCAAACAGAAAAAGTCAAATCTAAGCAAAAAGCAAACCCGAAGGACTTCCTGGTCTTCTGCCGAGTCCGTAGAATCTGTTCTTGTCTCTGAGTGGATCCCAGTGCTTTATGCAAGCTGCCGGTCTCTGCTCTCTTTCTCCAGTAACCGCCTGACACTCGTCTACCCACACCAGACCTAATTCTGTCCTCCCTCTAACTTCTCCTCCCCCTGGCCGCCCCTCCCCCGCCATCCTCTCTCTCTGCGGCCAGTCTGGACTTGACTTAGAGGATTGTCGCATTTGCTAAATGGGACCAGACAGGGTCAGAGAACCAGCTGTGGGGAGAGCGAGGGGCTGTGAAGGCCACTAGGGGGCAGCAGAGACTCTCCAGATCTGCAAGGAGCCGGTTTTGAGAACCAGAGCCACTTTCTGGGGAGGGGTGGGATGGAGTGTCACTGCACAAAGGGACATATGAGCTCACTGAGACGGAAGCAGCAAACACAGGGCCTACATGGATCTGCAACAGGTCCTCTGTATCTATTGTAGCTCCCAGCTTTTGGTATTTTTATGGAACTCCTGAATGTGAGAATGAGTGGGTCTCTGATTCGTGTATTTGCTCTTGAGAATTCTTTCTCCTGTTGGGGTGCTGTGCCGTCCTGTTGGGGTGCTGTGCCATCCGACTTCAATACGATAAGTTTCTTTTTTTTTTTTCTTTCCGAAACAGGGTTTCTCTGTGTATCCTTGGCTGTCCTGGAACTCACTCTGTAGACCAGGCTGGCCTCGAACTCAGAAATCCGCCTGCCTCTGCCTCCCGAGTGCTGGGATTAAAGGCGTGCGCCACCACTGCCCGGCATTTGCTTTATCTTATTACATTTTGTTTTGTCATGTTTGGTTGTTATCTCTTAAAAGCCTGTCTTTTTCAGTGAGAGAAAGAAAGGGGAGGGAGGGGACACTAGGAAGAACTGGAAGGAATAGAGAGGGGAACTATACTCAGGGTGTGTTGATATTGTGTGAGAAAGGATTCTTTCTTTCCTTCTTTCTTTTCTTTCTTTTTGTTTCTTCTTTCTTTCTTGCTTTTTTAAAAAAAAAAAAAAAATAGGGTTTTTTTCCGTGTAGCCCTGGCTGTCCTGGAACTCAACCTATAGACCAGGCTGGCCTTGAACTCAGAGATCCAGCTGCCTTTACCTCTCAAGTGCTGGGATTAAAGGTGTGTACTACCGCTGCCTAAGAATCTACTTTCAATAAAAGGAGAAAAATAAAATAAATACTGCCAGCTGGAGAGGGTACCGGACATGCACACTGTGCACAGATACATGGAAGCAAGATACCCATACACATAAAATTATAAATATTTTGTTGTTAAACTTTTATTATTATTATTATTATTATTATTATTATTATTATTATTTATTTTTATTTTGAGGCAGGGTCTTAACTATGTAGCTCTGGCTGATCTGGAACTATGTAAACCAACCAGGGTAGCCT
>NC_034608.1:11336009-11338509 GCF_900095145.1 Mus pahari | reverse complement strand
TTCTGAAGACACACACACACACACACACACACAGACCCTTGAAGTCTCCCCAAACCTTTTTTTTTTTTTTAAAAAAAAATAGATGTGGCCTTTTTTTTTTTTTTTAGATTTATTTATTATTATATGTAAGTACAATGTAGCTGACTTCAGATACACAAGAGGGCATTGGATCTCATTACAGGTGGTTGTGAGCCACCATGTGGTTGCTGGGATTTGAACTCAGGACCTTCAGAAGAGCAGTCAGTGCTCTTACCTGCTGAGCCATCTCACCAGCCCTCCCCAAACCTTTAATACCAGCATTTGTACAGGAGAGTGAGGGGAATCTCTGAGTTTTAGGTTAGCCTGCTCTACACAGAAACCCCGTCTCAACACACTCCTCAATAAAGACTCACAAGTTTCCTACGCCTCAGGTTTCTCCCTTTGTCCTCTAAGTCTCCGTGACAATTGTAGGGTTCCCCCCCCCCCGAATCTTCTCTAGCAGACCCTTAATAAGCAGCCTTGTCACATTGTATCTGCCTCCAACCTCTCCACAGCCTGTCACAGGTCCTTCTAAATCCCCACTAATGCGCCCTGTTTTGCTGAGGCCATGTGGCTTAAGAGGATTGAGTATTTGCTAAAACAGACGAGGCCGATAACAGAACAAACCAGCTGTAGAGACTAAAGAACAGTCACTAGGGATAGCAGAGGGGGACACAGCGGGACCCAGGGCCCTGACAGTGCTGTCACAAGAACCCAAGAACTCAAGACAGACAAACCAAAGATACAGACTGAAAGGAGAAAGCCGTAAGATACCTTCTGAGCGCCACACAGCGGCTGTGGCAGGCACCCCCATAGAAGTAGAGCTATCATAGAGCTATCACAGGGCTATCACAGAGCTATCACAGGGCTATCAGAGCTATCACAGGGCTATCACAGGGCTATCACAGAGCTATCACAGGGCTATCACAGGGCTATCACAGGGCTATCACAGAGCTATCACAGAGCTATCACAGAGCTATCACAGGGCTATCACAGGGCTATCATAGAGCTATCATAGCTATCACAGGGCTATCACAGGGCTATCACAGAGCTATCACAGGGCTATCATAGANGGCTATCATAGAGCTATCATAGCTATCACAGGGCTATCACAGGGCTATCACAGAGCTATCACAGGGCTATCATAGAGCTATCATAGCTATCACAGGGCTATCACAGGGCTATCACAGGGCTATCACAGGGCTATCACAGGGCTATCATAGAGCTATCATAGGGCTATCACAGGGCTATCACAGGGCTATCATAGAGCTATCATAGGGCTATCACAGGGCTATCATAGGGCTATCACAGCCTCTTTCTGGTTCCTTTCTCACTGAGTTCCACCTACTCTCCCACACATATGCACACATAAAACTTAGAAGCTTGTCATTTTACTGTTCTCTGCAGGCATTCCCCAGCATCCCCTTTATTCAATAAGCACTTTTGCAGGCTGAAGGGGATTGAGGACCACAGAGCTCCCAGGTGTAGCAGTTGTAGTGAGCAGCCTTCGGCAGAAGACGGGAGAACAGTCCGCGATTTATCACAATTAGTTCTTGAAGCCTGCGAGAGCTACAGAACCAGGAGGCCAGCTACCTAACAGTACAAAACAACCAGACGTGGAACTGGATTAGGGAAATGAGAGACTGGGAGTTTGAGCAGGGGACAGAGCAGAATTCTAGAGTCTGGGTCACTCTAAAAGTATATGTGCAGATGCCGTAGGGAAACTTGCCACCTTTGGTTTTGACAAGACAGGGTTTCTCCCTAGAAACTGTACTGCCTAGCCTTGAGATTTGCCTGCCCCACCCTCCTGGATGCTGGGAATAAAGGCCAGCATCACCTTGTTTGTACATGCTATCCTCAGGTTTCCAGGATTTAGGGGCATCCTATCCACCAGGGTGCCAAAACAGAACCAAAACACGACTAACCTCAAGATTCCCAAACTCAATCTAAAGCCTACCCTAGGATATAAAAACTACACACTAGGCTATGGAATAAGATCTAATTTTCTCTTTTAAAGCAGTCATTTTCGATTCTATGAATGCAAGCTTTATTATTAGTGTACCTTCTTCCATAGACATAAATCCCAACAGACCCCTGCCCCAACAAGTTAGTTGAAAAGTCAGAAATCCTGTGACCTGCCATCTCTGCTTTGGTAACCAGTAGAGAGCTTGAGCCTCTTCAAGGCTTCCAAGGCTTCCGAGAGTCCAGGGTCATTCTGAGAGGGCTCCTTGGAGTTGTTCTGCCTGGCGGTCCTTCTTGTTGTGCACTAGTGACAGGGCGTTATCCAATCCTTGTACATCTTCAAAAACCGTCTGTGCCTCCTCTCTCTTTGACGCTGCTTGTAGAACCAGTACTGGAGAGGTAAAGCGATCATGGAGTAAGATACCAAAATAGGCCCTTGGTCCAGGTTGTGATCATGGGCTCAGGAAAGGAGCAGGGAGACCATTAAAGGCAAGGCCAGTTCCCTAGGGACTCTGAGGCT
>NC_034608.1:11327972-11335664 GCF_900095145.1 Mus pahari | reverse complement strand
TCCTTCCTTTCTTTCTTTCTTTCTTTCTTTTTTTTTCTTTTTGTTTTTCGAGACAGGGTTTCTCTGTGTAGCCCTGGCTGTCCTGGAACTCTCTTTGTAGACCAGGCTGGCGTCAAACTCAGAAATCTGCCTGCCTCTGCCTCCCAAGTGCTGGGATTAAAGGCGTGCGCCATCACACCCGGCCTTATTTTCTTCCTAAAGCTCTATAAGAAGAGCAGGGACCAACCAGAGCTCCTTGTCCTGATAGCCCCTTCCTTCACACACCCTGTCCCTGGTCCCCCAGGACTCTAGGAATGCTCGTTCATATTCACAGGGCTCCCCTTGGTTGTCTGGACCTGAGTGGTCAGGAAACTCCACTGCTTGGCAGTTTCTCTAGGGTCGTCCNGGGGACAACTGCTTCTATGCCCGTTTGTGGAGAAAAATTACCTCCCTTTCCTATATTTTTTCTGTTCAGTGTTTCAGACAGGGTCTCATTAGGTCCCTCTGGCTGCCCTGGACTCAATATGTAGATCAGGTTGGCCCCAAGATCTCAGAGATCTGCCTGCCTCTAATCCAGGGTGCTTGGATCAAAGGCCATCCTAGTTTTCTGGAAGTCTGACCATTGTTTGACCCTGAAGGGCTGATCTTCCAGATTTCTCCTCCCAAATGCTGGTATTACAGGCGTGTATATGAGCCCTTGGCTTCGGTCATTGGAGTTGGAAAGTATGAATGTGAGTGTGCTACTAGAAGTGAGATCTAGCAGTGCGCTATACCACACTCCCAGGTTTTTTGTTTTTGTTTTTTCTTCGTAAAGGCTTTGACCAGGAACTCTGGCTTGGCTGGAACTTGCTTGTGTAGACTGGTCTGTCCTTGTACTCAGCCTTTAAGCCAGATTAAAGGCGCGTCCCACCAAACCCAACTTTCTCTACTTTTTAGATAAGGCTTTGATTGGAGGCTAGCAAGTGTAGGTAGTGGCTGTGCATGCCTTTAATCCCAGCCTTTGGGAGGCAGAGGGAGGCCAGTCTCTAAAATCAAGGTCAACCTGGGTTACAGAGAATTCTTGTTTTGAAAAAGAAAGAGGTGTGGGTCTAGACTGGCTAATTTCAAGCCCAAATTTAGAGTGGAGGGAAACTTGGTCTCTCACAAACAAGCACACACCATATTTATAGACATTGAATAATTTATTGAAACATCACCTGAATGAATTCGCGACATCAATCCAGGTCTCAGGAACTGAAGTTGTCAGGAAAATAATTTCCCATGTCACCTATATCTGTTTGGAGGATTCTACAGAGAACCAAGCCAGGTGGCCCATGCCTTTGATGCCAGCACTGCGGGTGTGGTGGGAGCGAGACCGGTGGATCTCTGAGATTTGAGGGCCACGCTAGTCTGCAGAGAGCATTCTTGAGCAGTCGGTGTTTCTTAGAGACCCTGTTTCAATAACCCAAACAATGAGGTTGCGTTGTTAGCGTTTGGAGACTGTGGTTAAAGCACAATCATCCTGGGCCGCAGTGTAGCCATACCTGGCTCGCCTGACATTCTAGTCTACAAGGTAAATCCTTCACCTTTTCTAAAGTATGACCACAACACCAACTTCCACCAAACCCATGTCATCTGCAGCCTGTGCATGGTGGAGCAGACCTTCACTTCCATTACTTAGGAGGCAAAGGCAGGCAGATTTCTGTGAGTTCAAGGCCAGCCTGGTCTCCATAGGCAGGGATGGTCCATGCAGAGGTTCCTAGTCCTGCTGTAACCTGTTTATGGTCTCACCAGTGTAGTCCATACATATACCATAAATTCCTGATTTACCATTATGTCCAGGTCTTAATCAAACTCTCGGGAGTTTCCTCAACTTCAAGACTAAGCTTAAAGACCCTGGGATCAGGAATAACACAGTGGTGGACTGAGCCTTACATACCAGCACTGAGGCAGCGGTAGGCAGATCTGGGGTACTTATTCAAGGTTAATGGTGCAAAGTCCAGGCCAGCTAGAAGTACCACAGTGAAACTTTTTACCTCAGAAAGCATCAAGCACAAATAAGAAAGCCTAGCTCTTGAGGTGACTGTGATGAAAGGCCTTTGGCAGGAAGCCCGAAGAGCTGAGCTCCATCCCAGTACCAGGAGAACCTAATCCTGTGTTGTCCTTTGTCCTGACTTCTATACAACCAGCCAGCTTCCACACAAAGTATTTTTTGAAAGAAAAAAAAAAAACAACACAAGCTTTTTTTTTTCAACCAATTTTATTTGTCAACAATTTCATTTTATCAGTGAGCCACTCCCAGTTCTAAATCCTCAAGCAGGTGCCTCAGAAATACCAATAGACCGAAAGTACAGACAGACAGGCAGACACACAATTAAAATACTCATTGGTACAACATGAATGATCAAGGTCAGATGGGGAAAAAGCTAGCCGTGTTAACCCGTCAATCTCTTGGGAAGTGGTCGTTCCGGCAGTAAATGCCAGTCTGTAACCATGCCTTGGGGAAAGGAGGCAAGAAGTCAGTGTGATACCGTGCTGCACACTGAGTTGATAGCTAGCCTGAAGCATAGGCCACCTTTGAGGGGAGGCTGTTAAAAGAAATGGAACCACACCAGTGGGGTTTGGCCCTGGACATTCAAGTGGAGGCCCTAGGTGGAGACTCAACATCTGCACCATTTCTGTCCAATGTCATCTGTCCTGGCACCCAAGTATTCAAACATTGACCCTGAGGGGTCTGGGTGGCATCCACCATTTGGTGAGTTTGGTGCAGCCAGGCGTCTGAAAGGGAGGGGGAGTTGGGGGAAGCAGTTTTTGTGATGCGTGTTGGAGTGGCCCATGGGGAAGGAAGATCAGCAACTGTGCTTACAGCTGGTCGAGGACTCAGGGGGATTGATAGGAACGAGCCTGTACTGCCAGCTTGGTGGCCTGCAGCAGAGGGCTTTGTGGGAAGGAGAAGAGGTACCATCCCAGGCAGACTGCTACAGCCTGGCCAAAGGGGGTTGCATCTCCTCCTCCAAGGATCTCTGGATGAACCAAGCCTGCAGGGAAAAACACATGTAAACATATCTAAGGAAGGACCATGTGCTCCTTAGCCTTTGGCAGGATGCTAGGGGGCAACTAGCTTCCCAAAGCTGCCCCCTTCTGTTCTCTAGCCTTCTTTTTCATGAGGGACGCAAAAGGAGGCCCCCTAAAGAATACTGAGAGGCCTCAAGGGTCGGGCCTACCATCCAGGGATGCAGCCTCCCACAGTGCCTAGCATGTATATGGTTTTCAACCTTCATGATGCTTGAGACTTTAATAAACTTCCTTATGTTGTTTTCTGCCCAACCCCCAAACCAATGAATTGTTTTTGTCTTGTTGGATAGGGTAGAGGTTGGTAGGGTGACTCACACCTTTAATCCCAGCACTGGGAGTAAAAGGCAGGCCTTCTCTGAATTTAAGGCCAGCCTGGTCTATGGAGTGATTTTAAGGAGAGAACAGCCCTGTCTAGTGAAAATTATTTTCACTGCTACTTTATAACTGCAATTTTGCTACTATTATGAATTGCTACAATGTGAATGTCTCTGTATTCTGTTGGTCTGGTCTGACCTCTGGGAAAGAGTTGTTCATCCCAGAATCAATGAGTTGGATATCCACAGCTTGAGAACTGTTGCCTTAGAAGGAGCCACACTGTTATCTCATAGGAGGAAATCTGTCTGTGTTTTCTTTCCAGAAAGCACCAATGTGACCCCCAACCACAAAATAACTCTTGTTTCCATTTCCTAACTGTAATTTAGCTACTGTTATGAATCCTAATGTAAATATCTGAAATGCAGAATATCTACAGGGTAATCTCTGAAAATGTTTTTTTTGACCCCAAAGGGGTCTCAGAATGGAGAACCCTGACTTAGAGGGATATAAGGTTGGAGATGGCAATCTGACCTCAACTTGTCCCTCTTTCAGTTTCAGTCTGGTGGCCATGATCTTGAGCCTGGAGGTCCGGGTATGGTTCCATCTTGAAGTGTGCTTTCAGCTCCCAAAGCTGCTCCCAACTGAACTTCTGGTCAAGGGGACCTAGGGTATAGGAGGCTAAGACAGAGAGGGAGAAATGGGTCAGGAAATCTCTATCCTGAGTGGAGAGTCAGCCCTCGCTGTCAAGCCTGATGGTGTGAAATGTGATCTTGAGGGACTCATGGTAGGAGATAACCTACTGGACAAAGAGGTCCTGAGACCTCTACAGCCTTGTCTAGGTGTACCCATAACACAGTTTTAGCCACTGTCAGGAGATGAGCCTTTCTCACAACCCCAACCTCTTGGAAAGCCTATGCATCTATGCATTAATGAGATACCTGTGACCCACTTTATTTATTTATTTGTTTAAAGGATGGTTTTGTAGGTACAGCTGCTTTCTTTTTATCTTTTTCTTTTTTTTTTAAAAAGGTTTATTTATTTATTATATGTAAGTACACTGTAGCTGTCTTCAGACACTCCAGAAGAGGGAGTCAGATCTCATTACGGATGGTTATGAGCCACCATGTGGTTGCTGGGACTTGAACTCAGGACCTTCGGAAGAGCAGTCAGGTGCTCTTACCCACCGAGCCATCTCACCAGTCCTGTGACCCACTTTAATTCCCCACTTTCCAATTCCACCCAGTTAAACCTTTCTGGGGCTAAAGGCCTGAATCTTTGAAAAAAAAAATGCAGAGTGGAGAGTCATACCCGTAATCCCAGCAATGGGAGAACTGAGGCAGAAGGATGGGAAGTTTGAACTGCTGATTTTGTTACTGGAATTATAGTGTCTCTATATACTGAATTTGGCTGAGAATTGTGGCGGTTGTAAGCCTATAGTGCCAGCACTCAGGTAGGATTTCCTTACAAGATTTCAACATTGCCAGGTTCAAAATAGCCTGGCATGGAGGTATTTACCTGGCATGGAGTAGCACTTGGGAGGCAGAGGGAGGTGGATATCAGAGTTGAGGCCAGCCTGGTCTACAGGGAGACCATGTCTCCAAAGATACACACAATTGTTTAAGGTCATTTCCAACATGCCTGTCTGAGGTCCACGACAGCTTTCTCTCCACTAAACCAAACTATTAGCACCCTCCCTGAAGGAAAACCTGTCAAACACAAATCTTACAAAATAAAAAAATCAAAACTAAAAAATTCCTATGAGTTTGCAAACACTTCCCTTGATAATACAGTAGCCTAGATCTAAGCAGATAGGTTTTATGGAGGGATCCCACCAGGAGTCTCATATTTAGCTGCTGTTACAATGGTTCTCCTTTTCTTAATTCTGAACCCTGGAGGAGCCAAAGTGCCTGGGGCTCAGACCAGCTCTCTTGACACCACCACACAGCCCCCCAACTCCACTGTCATGGTCTCACTTTCTACAAGACCGGGTCTGCTCTTTGGGCCAAAAGGGAATTGGGAAACCTCATAGCAATCCTGCCCACCCGACAGACTTCATGCTAACAGGTTTCTTAGGGCCCAGACTTACTCAGGGAGCGTGGGGATGCTTCCATTTCGCCTGTCGCTCACTTCGGTTGTGATTGAACATATGTTCTAAGAATTTAGGATTAAAACTCAGCTTCAAATTGGGCGCCCTTTGCAGGGACCCGCCCACCTGTAGCCCCTCTCACAATTTAGCATCCAGCCAAGAGGAAGGGCAGGTGCCACCCAGCGTCTCCTTTGTAGGAAATGGACTCCAGCCAGATACCCAGGTGTTCTTCCTCATTCTTTCCTGAATCAGCTTGCTCCTCCTTGAAGTCAAGGCACCATCCTATCGTATCAGGCTCCCGCCCTTGGTCCTCCATTTCTCCGGATTACCAGACAACCTCTAAGATTACGAAAGTGCCTGCCCTTGTAGGCTCGCTCCTTGATTTCTTTGGGGTTACTTTTTTTTTTTTTTAAAGATTTATTTATTTATTATATGTAAGTACACTTTAGCTGTCTTCAGACACTCCAGAAGAGGGAGTCAGATCTTGTTATGGATGGTTATGAGCCACCATGTGGTTGCTGGGATTTGAACTCCAGACCTTCAGAAGAACAGTCGGGTGCTCTTACTCACTGAGCCATCTCACCAGCCCCCGGGGTTACTTTTAAAAATGAGGGCAAATGGATATTCAAGGGACTACATAGCTAATGAGTCCAGGAACCCCTTTGTAGACCAGGCTGTCCTCCAACTCAGAAAACCACTGGCCTCTGCCTCCCAGTGCTGGGATTAAAGGTGTGAGCTACTTTACCGGCTCATTGTTGACATCTGTTTGAGATGTTGTCATGTTGTCCAGGGTAGGTTGGAAGTTTCAGCCTGGTGAGTTTATAGGTTTGTGACACCACGTCCGGCTCCCTTTGGTGTTTTAACTTTTCCTAATAAACCTCGAAGCTGTGGCATTGCACATGTTAGGTACTTTACCACGGAGCCACTCTTATCCTCCCCACCCCTCCATCCTCCAACAAAGAAGGGATTTTCATACCCCTGCCCATCCTGGAACTCACTATGTAAAACAGTCTGGCTTCCAACTCAGAAATCCACCTTTTTTCTGCCTCCCACGGACTGGGATTAAACCGGTGTTCCACCTCTGTCAGACATCATCTTTTTTTTTTTTTTTTTTTTTTTAAGATTTATTTATTTATTATATGTAAGTACACTGTAGCTGTCTTCAGACACTCCAGAAGAGGGAGTCAGATCTTGTTACAGATGGTTATGAGCCACCATGTGGTTGCTGGGATTTGAACTCAGGACCTTTGGAAGAGCAGTCGGGTGCTCTTACCCACTGAGCCATCTCACCAGCCCGAGTTTAATTTTTAACATCAATAATGAACCAACATAATTCAATCAACTCCTCTTGTATGGAAACACAAGTGCCTGCAGGGATCTGGTGGGCCAAACCTATGTTAAAGACATGTGTGATAAGGAGATGGAGATTGTGGAAGGTCGGAATGCTGCAGCTCAATACCAGACAGACTTCCTTGAGCTTTCTTTAGTCTCCTTAATAGGTCTTTCCATCGCTCTGTTTGACCTAATACTCCTTCTGCTAGCAAGTACTGCACTAGCTTTCGTCATCCCCAACAGTAAGGACCTCATGCACAGCTTTCGTCATCCCCAACAGTAAGGACCTCATGCACAGCCACTCCCTCTGCTCTTACCTGCCTGTCTGATTTGTAGACTAAGTTTGTTTAGTTGCTATCCTGATTTTGACTTTCCTTCCTTCTCATGAACACATATCCAAGTTCCCCTAAGCCACTTTTCGCAGTATCCACTCTCGGCAGCCTGAATCGGTCACACACTTAGCTCTGAAAGATCTAGATTGGCTTAATATTCCTCACTTGGAATCTCAGATGGAGGTGGGACGATTGTGAGTTCAAATCCATCCTTGGCTATAGAGTAAGTATTGCATTTTAGAGGAACAAAAGCAGGGTTGTTGAGGTGTCTGAGGGACTAAACATGCTCCCTGACATGGTGATGTTTTGTTGTTGTTCTTGTTTCTCTTTTTCTTTTTTTTTTAACTTATTTTATTAGATATTTTCTTCATTTACATTTCAAATGCTATCCCGAATGACCCCTATACCCTCCTGACATGGTGATGTTTTGTGTTGGATCCTTGGGCCCACAGGGTGGAAGGAAGGAGAGTCTTGACTTCTACATTCCCTCTCCAACTCATGCTCAAAGAATTAAACAATGTTAGAAAAGAAAAGACACAGCCGGGCATGGTGACGCACATCTTTAATCCCAGCACTCAGGAGGCAGAGGCAGGC
>NC_034608.1:11323493-11326967 GCF_900095145.1 Mus pahari | reverse complement strand
GGATGGTTGTGAGCCACCATGTGGTTGCTGGGATTTGAACTCAGGACCTTTGGAAGAGCAGTCGGTGCTCTTAACCGCTGAGCCATCTCACCAGCCCCCCCCCCCTTTTTTTTTTGAGGCAGGGTTTCTCTGTATAGCCCTGGCTGTCCTGGAACTCACTCTGTAGACCAGGCTGGCCTCAAACTCAGAAATCCACCTGCGTCTGCCTCCCGAGTGCTGGGATTAAAGGCGTGCACCACCACGCCCGGCTAGAGTAAATGATTTTCACTGCTACTTCATAATTTTGCTGTAGTGATGAATTGTTGTGATGTGAATATCTGTGTTTTCTGTTGGTCTTTTGTCACCCCTGGCAAAGGGTTGTTCATCTGAGAATCAAAGAGTTGGATAGCCACAAGTTGACAATGCTGTCTTTAAAGCAACCACACTACCTTCCAATAGGAGGCCGTCTGTCTGTTCTGTCCTGAGATCACCCCAATGACTCCCCCGACCCCATATTCATTTTCCTTTTAATTCATAACTGTAATGTGACTGTGATGAATTGTAATATAAATATCTGCACTGCAGGATATCTAATATAGAAACCCTGTAAACAGTGTTTGGAGCTCAAAGACTCTCAGTGTGGAGATCCACAGGTATAGAGGCACACAAGGCGGAGATGGCAATCTGACCTCCACGCGTTCCTCCTCCAGTTTGAGTTTGGTGGCCAGGACCCTGTGAGCCCTGAGGTAAGCGTGTGGTTCCATATTAAAGTGTTGTTCCACTTCCTGAAGCTGCCCCCAATTATACTTGTGGTCAAGGGGACAATTCGTATAGGAGGCTAATACAGAGACAGAGAAATAGGAAATCTCTATCATTAAGTGTCCAGAGTATGGGTCAGCCCTTGCTGCCAGGCCTGATGATGTCATTTTGATCTGGAGGGACTCAAGGTAGGAGGTTTCCCATTGGTGAAGGACACTCTTCTCAGGCACACACATACACAACCAAGCAACTCTGGAGAGACAAGCATTGCTCAGAATCTCAAGCCCTGCTTTTTTTCTTGGGAAGCTGATGAATCAGTGTGATGACTGTGATATGCCCTCAATTTCCCACATTCCAGCTTCAACCAGGTATACCTTTCTGGGGATCAAGATCTGAATCTTTGAAAAAGGTAGTATGGAGAGAATCTAAGATTAAAACTCAACTCTAACAGGGCAGTGGTGGCATCCACCTTTAATCCCAGCACTCGGGAAGCAGAGGAAGGCTGCCTCCTTCTCCAAGATGGATGCTTTTCCTCCTCTGCCAAGGACCAGCCTAGTGTCTCAGGCTGCCACCTCACTTGTGTGGATTAACCAGCATCCTCCAAGATTCGGTAAAGTGCCTGGACAGAGGGTTCAGGTGACTGCCCTGAGGGTGACTTGGTTTCTGCTAGGATTCTAACAGTGAGGCCTGAGAAATGTTCTAGGGAGATCTACTGATGAGTCCTGAACCTTAAGTTGTAAACCAGACCAGCTTTGAACTCAGAGATCTACCTGCCTCTTGCTTCTGGATGCTGGGATTAAAGGCACGCAGTTCACTGTTTGCGCATGCTAACCTAAGGCTTTCAGTGTTTAAGGGCATCCAGGATCACGAATCCACAGGGTGAGAAAAGAAAATCTGAGCAAGTCCAACCTCAAGAGACCCATTTGCACTCTAAAGCCTATCCTAGGATATGAAAACCCTGAGCTGGACTGAGGAATAAGAAGGCAATTTTGTTTGTTTCTGTTTACAGCAGTCATTTTTGTTTACTGGGAATAGCTTATTATTAATGTACCATGGATAGACATAAGAACCAACATACCCTGCCCCAACAAGGAATTTGGAAAAACTTTAACAAACAGAGCATCTGCTAGATATGCTAGGGAGTCAGCAATCCTGTGACCTGCCATCTCAGCTTTGGTACCCAGTAGAGAGCTTGAGCCTCTTCAAGGCTTCCAACGCTTCAGGGAGTCCAGGGTCATTCTGAGAGGGCTCCTTGGAGTTGTTCTTGGAGTTTTTTCTCCTTGGAGTGGTCTCTCTTGATGAATAGCGGGGACAGAACATTCCCCAAGCCTTGACGCTAAAAAACCCCAGCTTCCTCTTCATTTCTCTTTGATGCTGCTGGAAGAACCAGTACTGGAGAGGTAAAGTGATCATGGAGTAAGATACCAAAATAGGCCCTTGGTCCAGGTTGTGATCATGGGCTCAGGAAAGGAGCAGGGAGACCATTAAAGGCAAGGCCAGTTCCCTAGGGACTCTGAGGCTNCCTGCTTGAGGCTTTTGTTTTGTTTTTAAGGGGAGGGGTTGGTGGTGGTCTGNGCAGTTGCTNAGGTCTGGAACTCTCAAGGCTACAATCAGGGATGATTGTGTGGGACACAGGGTCTATGGAGTCCTGGCTAGCCTTCATTGGCTGCAGTACCCAGGATAATCTCCATCTTCTGAAAAAAAAAACTATCNCCATTTCAAAAGATACTGGGTTTTTTGTTTGTTATTGTTTTTGACCCAGGGTTCTTCTGTGTATCATCCCTGGCTGTCCTGGAGTATCCCAGCCTACCTTCCAATTACATTACATAGGCCAGGAAGTGATGACCTTGACATCCTGGTGTGCAGGTCTGCATGTCTTTGCTGACCTGTAACTTGCTAAGCATGCAGGCTGTTCTCAAACTCCCAGAGCTCTGTGTGCCTCTCATAGGAAAGATGTGGGCCATCATATAGTTTAAACCCTCTTGATGATATTGGGTCTATGGGTACACAGGAATGAAGAGCACCCGAGGAACCTCCAGCCCCATGCAATNTCTGGGATTGGAGATGGAGTGCCACCCATCATGATGGGGAAGAGGAATCTCACCATGACAATTTCTTTCCGCAGCTTGAGTTCCTCAGCCAAGGCCTGCAGAGTTTCCTCCTTAAGGTAAGGGTCTCTCTTGAAGTGCTTTCTTAGCTTCTGGAACTGCTCATAGGTGAACTCAAAGGTTCTTCTATCCATGCAGTCTGAGGAGGAAAAAAAAATAGATGAGAGTAATCCTTTCTGCCCTTCTCAGGTGACTGTTAGATGTCTAGTGTCTAAAGGAGCTTGTCAGTCACAGAAACCTCAGATGGATTCCAGGGACCCCGAGGTGAAGGAAGAACCAACCCATATACATGAGAGTTATTTTTTAAAAAAGTAAATAAGCTGAATGATGGCTCAAAACCTAAATTCTTGATCCCAAGGGTTGGGAAGGGTATTTTGGGTCTTTCAGGTTATCGTCACTTCCTCACTTGAGGTTCTCAGAGCCCTCAATGGATCCCAAACACTGAAGGAGCCTGTGGAAGACCCAGCCATTCTTTAGTTCAGACACAGAGCCCACCTGAGCCTGTGGAAGCCTTTGCAGGCACTGTTATAATCGAGGGAGGGGGATGGTGAGTTGGGAATCACTGTGGTGCTATTTCAAAAATTATAAAAGTTATCTGGGCGTGATACCCAGATCTTGTCACCTCAGT
>NC_034608.1:11320727-11323482 GCF_900095145.1 Mus pahari | reverse complement strand
TTTTTTTTTTTTTTTTTTTTTTTTTTTTTAAGACAGGGTTTCTCTGTGTGTGCCACCACCACCTGGCAACAGTTGCTCTTGACTGACTGATTCTACCTGCTCCTGCTTGCTGCATTTGAGTGAATTTGACTGGAGCTGTCACTCTAGAGATTTTTTTCTCTGCTTTTTAATTCACTAATTAGCAGAGAAAATGAACCTGATCAAGACCCCTAGATGGTAACAAATACTTTGCCTACACACATGCCTGTGCATCACATACATGCCTTGTGCTCTCAGAGGTCAGAAGAAGGTTATCAAAGGAGTTAGATAGATATACCACCACAACCAAATATCAGGAATCAGCCATAAATGGTCATTGTCATCTCTCAATATCAATGGTCTCAGTCCCCCCAATAAAAAGACACAGACTAACAAAAGGATGGGAAAACAGGGTCCATATTTCTGCTGCATCCAAGAAATACACCTTCATTTTTGTTAAAAAAAGATTTTATTTATTTTATGTATATGAGTAAACTGTAGCTGTCTTCAGACACACACCAGAAGAAGGCCTTGCATCCCATTACAGATGGTTGTGAGCCACCATGTGGTTTCTGGGAATTGAATTCAGAACCTCAGGAAGAAGAGTCAGTGCTCTTAACCACTGAGCCATTTCTCCAGCCCCCAAGAAATACACCTTAATGTCGAGATTAGACATTACCCCAGGGTAAAAGGGTAGAAAAGATATTCTAGGCAAAGGAACCTAAAAAGCAAGCTGGTGTAGGCATTTTAGTATCTGACAAAATAGACTTCAAACCAAAATGAATCAAAAGAATAGAGAAGGATACTACATAATCATCAATGAAAAAAATCCACTAAGAGGACATTGCAAATCTTAATTTCTTTGGACCTGTCTACTAGGGCACCTATGTTTGTAAAAGAAAAAAACAAAACAAAATAAAAAATAAAACAAAACAAAAAATAAAACAAAAATAAAAAATTAAACAACAACAACAAAGGGGACCTCTTACACAAAGGGGACCTCTTACACTGCTCCTTTCAGTAACCAGCTTCCCTCTTTCTTCTTTCTTGGATAAATGTGTATGAATAGGAATGGCTAGGACTGCCGGGCAGTGGTGGCACACGCCTTTAATCCCAGCACTCGGGAGGCAGAGGCGGGCGGATTTCGGAGTTCGAGGCCAGCCTGGTCTACAAAGTGAGTTCCAGGACAGCCAGGACTATACAGAGAAACCCTGTCTCAAAACCCCCCACCCCCACCCTCCCCCCAAAAAGGAACGGCTAGGACTTAGGACATGCTTATCACTCCCTGATAAGCATGCAGATAGGAAGAAGAGCCTTGGCTAGGTGATAAAGGTGACTTACAACAGGGCTGGCTTCCTCATACTCTTCACCCTGAGACAAAAGCAAGGCAGCAGTCAGGTCCTACAATTTAAATCACATATTGACCCTTACACAGTGATAGTCCTATAGCTTAAATCACATATTGACCTGAGGGACCCTAAGGGGTTTTCCATTCCCACACCCTCCTTACAGCTTCCCCTAGGCCAGGTTCCATTCTCCACCCACAGGAACATTCTTGAGTAAAAAAATTCTCAGAATATACTGACTGATAGTTACCTGATCCTCTGGAAAGTCAAATGTGTGTCATGCTTGCTAGCCAATAGATTTAAAGGTAAATATGCTTAGCCAATAGGTTTGAACTGTAACCCTGCTGATGTAACCTGTGTCCCTAAAAACCCCTTGTAATAGCCACTCGGGTTGTCTTCTTTGTAACTCTCCCTGAGGGACTTGAAGGTTGACCCCAAAGCTCCAGAAAATAAAGCCCTTACTTTTGCATCGATCTGTGTCTTGGTGTCTCACTCGGGAGTGGGGGTGCATCTCGAAGTAAGTACCACTGACTGAGGGTCGGGTCTTACAGACCTTCACACAGTGATAGTGGCAACTTTCAATATCATGCTCCCACCAGTAAACAGGTCCTACAGACAAAAAATAAACAGATAAATACCGGGAGTTAATAGATGCTATAAACCACATGAACCTACAGAACATTTAACTGAAACATAAAAAAATATACTTTCCTCTCAGCACCTTACAGAACTTTCTCCAAAAGATACACTTGGATACAAAGCAATTCTCAACAAATACAATATAGAGATCAACAAGATATACAAACCCTTATCCAAATTAATAAAAAAAAAAAAAACAGAGAGAGAATGTCCAGATGAACAAATTCAGAAGCGAGAAGGGGCATGACACCAGATACCCAGGAAATCCGGAGAGTCACCAGTACGCACTTTAAAACCCTGCACTCCACCAAATCAAAAACTATAAAAGAAAGGGATAGTTTTCTTAGTAGATGCTAATTACTAAAGTTATGTCAGGATCAGATAAGTAGTTTAATCGTAGCTATAACCCCTTGTGAAATAGAAGCAGTCATTAAAATTTTCCAACCAGGGGGCTGGAGAGATGGCATAGTGGTTAAGAGCACTGACTGTTCTTTCAAAGGTCCAGAGTTCAATTCCCAGCAATCACATGGTGGCTCACAACCATCTGTATTGGGATGCAAGGCCCTCTTCTGGTGTGTCTGAAGACAGCTATGGTGTACTCATATAAATAAAATAAATAAACCTTTAAAAAAAATTGGGGGCTGGTGAGATGGGTCAGCAGGTAAGAGCACCGACCACTCTTCCTTAGGTCCTGAGTTCAAATCCCAGTGTAGAGCCCTAAATTCTAACACTTCCCCAAAACTTGTTCCCTA
>NC_034608.1:11318291-11320187 GCF_900095145.1 Mus pahari | reverse complement strand
CCCAAGAGAGTTCCGGACCAGAGGGAGTTCCCTCATTGGGGTCTTACACCAGCAACCACATGGTGGCTCACAACCACCAGTAATGAGATCTGACACCCTCTTCTGGTGCTGTCTTAAGACAGCTACAGTGTACTTATTTATAATAAATAAGTCTTAAAAAACAAAAACAAAAACAAAAAAAAAAAAACCCAAAAACTTCCAACCAAAAAAACCCAGGGGCAGATGGACTAAGTGGAGAAGTATTGGCTTTAGTTCAGAGTTCTATCAGACTTTGAAAAAAGAGTTAAAGCCAATACTTCTCCACTTAGTCCACAAAACAGAAACAGAAGGACCATTGACCAGTTTGTTTTTATAAGGGCCACAGATACTGTGATACACAGCCCCAACACAGAAAGAAAATTCCAGACCAATTTCCCTTATGAACATAGATGCAAAATTATTCAATGAAATACTTGCAAATGAAATCTAAGAACACATCAAAGAGATAATTCACCAAGTGTTGAGGATATAACCCTGGAGTTATATTTTGATGTTCTCCTGGGAGCGGCTGCAAAATGAGTCAGTACTCAGGTGACTCCTTGGGAACCTTTTCACCTTAATTTGTAAAATAAAGGCCAGAGCCAGAGCCAGTGATTGGGCAGGAGAGGGGAAGGTGAAGCTGAAGATTTGGAAGAGGAGGAGGAGGGGAGGGAAGAGAGGATGACAGAGGAGGAGGTGGAAGGAAAGTGGAGCAGATGGGGACAGTGGTAGCATAGTGGGAGATCTGCCCAATCTGAGTGTGCAGCTTGTATTTATATTAATCGAGCTGTATTTTCTTTGCCTGGGCTTATTTGGGTTGGAGATTTATCGCAGCAACCATGTTCAAGTAGTCTTTATCTCAGAGATGCAGGGAAGGGTCAATATATATATATATATTAAAAAATCGATCGATGTAATCCACGTATAAACAAACAGGAAGAAAGAAACTACCGATCTCATCAGATGCAGGAAAGGCCTTTGACAAAAATCTAACGCCCCTACCTGGTAAAAGTTCTGGAGAGAAGGGGTACAACGGATAGACCTAAACATATAAAGGCAATTTACAGAAAGCCCATAGACAACACCGACTTAAATGGAGAGAAACTCAAAGCAATTCCACTAAAATCAGGAACAGGACAAAGTTGTCCATTCTCTCCATACCTATTCAATATATTACTTGAGGTCTTAACTAGAGCAAGATGACAACTGAAAGAGATCGCGAGGATACAAATGGGAAGAGAATAAGTCAAAGCAGCTTTGTTTGCAGGTGTGTGACAGTGTACATAAGTGACCCTAAACTTCCACTGGAAAACGCCTATAGCTGATAAACACTTTCATCCAAGTATCTGGATATAAAGTTATCTCACAGAAATCTGCTATAGACAAGTGACAAGTGGACTGAGAATGAAGTCAGGGAGATATCTTTCATAATAGCCTCAAATAATACTAAGATATCTTGGGTACTCTAACAAAGCAAGTGAAAGACTTGTATGATAAAACCTTTAAGGCATTAAAGAAAGAAGTTGAAGACATCAGAAGATGAAAAAAAATCTCCCATGTCCACAGGTTGGTAGGATGGATATAGTATTAATGTTTATCCTACCAAAAGTAATCTTTAGATTTGATATAATTCCCATCAAAATTCCAACCTAATTCTTCACAGATTTTTGAAAGGACAATTTTCAGTTTTATATGGAAACACAAAACACCCAGAATAGCTAAAACAATCCTGAATAATTAAAGAACAGTGGAAGGTATCACCATCCCCAATTTCAACTGTATCATAGAGCTCTGTTCTTCTTCATCATCATAACTACCACCACCACCACCACCACCACCACCATCACCACCACCACCACCACCACCACCACCACCATC
>NC_034608.1:11310704-11317686 GCF_900095145.1 Mus pahari | reverse complement strand
CACCACCACCACCACCATCACCACCACCACCACCACCACCATCACCACCACCACCACTACCACCATTACCACCAACATTATATTGGCACAAAGGTAGACACGTTGATCAGTGGGAACAAATTTAAGACCGGGGCATAAGTTCACATATCTATGGACACCTGATTTTTGATAAAGAAGCCAGAAATATACAATGGAGAAAAAAAAAAAGACAGCATCTTTGACAAATTGTACTGGTCAAATTGAATGATTGCATATAGAAGAACGCAAATAGGTTCATACTTATTATCCTGCACAAAACTCAATTCAGCAAATGAATCAAAGACCTCAGCATAAAACCAGAGATAGAGCTTTTGAAATTGGTTTGTGGCAGAAATAATAGAAAGGATGATAGAAATTAGTGAACTGGTGAAATGTTGAAGGTAACCTCACCTTGTCCTAGTGTTATTCTTTGCTTACCTGGTCACTTTCTCCCCCAACAGCTAAACTCACCTTGGCAATGTTTCTGAGAACAACCATAACTTTAACCATGATCTTGTAGTGTCTGGAAGATACCACTGAGCCTTTCAAAGAAAGCAGATGTTACCAGACAACAGGAAATCCATTAGTAATGCAACCCCACCTCCAGCTCCAGCACTGGTGCAGTAGCACTGAACCCCCAGCACTGGTGCAGGAGCACTGAACCTCCAGCACTGATGCAGTAGCATTGAACCCCCAGCACTGGTGCAGGAGCACTGAACCCCCAGCACTGGTGCAGGAGCACTGAACCCCCAGCACTGGTGCAGGAGCACTGAACCCCCAGCACTGGTGCAGTTATGATCTTATCTTTATAAATGCTGTACTCCTGAGCTTGAACACAAAGAGAATTTCCAGAGGTGCAATGGTTTGACCATTAATAAAGAACTAAAAACTTACAAGGAAACAAAACAAAACCTGATAGAAGGGGAAATGGGGAATAGTCTTGAATTCACTGGTATAGGAAAAGAATTTCTAAACAGAACAACATTATTAGCACAGGCATTAGGATCAACAATTAAGAAAATGTGACCTCATGAAACTGAAAAGTTTCTACAAGACATCATTATTCAGACAAAGCGGCAGCCTACACAGATTTTTTTAGCAACTTTATATCAGATAGAGGAGTAATATTTGAAATTACACACATACACACACACACACACACACACACACACACACACACACACACACCCCTTAAAAAAAAACTAGATATCAAGAAAACAAATTACCCAATTAAAAATGGGGTACAGATCTAAACGGAATTCTCAAAAGGAGAATTTCAAATGGCCAAGAAACACTTAGAGAAATGTTTAACATCTGTAGCCCTCAGGGAAACACAAAGCAAAACTACTTTGAGGATTTCATCCTACGGCTGTCAGAATGGCTAAGATTAACAACACAAGTGACAGCTCATGCTGGTGAGGATGTGGGATAAAGGGAAGACTCATCCATTGATGATGGGAGTGAAAACTTGTTCAGCCATGGAAATCAGTGTGGCAGTTCCTTAGGATTATGGGAACCAATGTACCTCAAGATCCAGCTACACTACTCTTGGGCATATACCCAGTGGATACTTCATCCTATTACATGCTCATTGCTGTTCTATTCATAATAACCAGAAACTAACTGGAAACAGAAGAATGGATAATGAAAATGGAGTATATTTACACAATGGAGTATTACTTAGTTACTAAAAAAAAAAAAGAAAGAAAATGAAAAAAAGAAAAAGAAAAAGAAAAAAAGAAATCACGAAATTCACAGGTAAATGGATGGAACTAGAAAAAAAATCATCCTGAGTGGAGTATCTTAGACCAGAAAGATTAATATGGTGTACATGTGTTTATATGTGGATACTATGTGTTAAGTCAGTGATAACCAAGCTATAGTCCCTAGAACCATGGAAGTTAGGTACAGGAAGTAGAGGGGACAGGGAAATAAGAGAGGGAATAAAGGGAGAGACAGCTAAATGTAAAGGCCATTTGAGGGATAGTATGGAAACCTAATACAGTACAAGCTTCCTAAAATATACACACAGATGAGGGTGATCTAAATGAAATTGCCGGATAATGGGGGAGACAGAGCCTCGGCTGGCCATCTCTTGTCACCAAATGAAGCTTCCAGCACCAGGACTGGGTTATACTTAATTGAGATGTTGGTCAAAGGGGTCCCATGGGAATCCCCAAGCAAGCCAGGCTGCTGACAAGACTACAGGTTGCTCTCCATAAACTGATGGCAAGGCCCCACTGCTGAGGACAACAGCTACCCAACTCATTAAACATGGAGAAGTCAAAGCTGGTGTCTACACAGAACCTTCATGACTGTGTTCTAGGATCTCTGGTACAGGAAGATACGCTGCACACTACCAAAAGATATGTGTAAATACTAACCCAGCCACAAACCTTTTGATCTACAGTGGTGTTCTGCCTGCAAGATAGGTTAGGGCGGTGACAGTGTGAAGTTTGTGGGAGTGACCAACCACTATCTGACTTAAAGCTTACTCCATGAGATGGAAATCGTACCTGACACTGTTTGCTTGACCAAGTACCTGGGCAAGATAGTCAAAAAACCTAGGGTAAAACCAAATGCTACTGTTAAAAAGAAAAAGCAGGGGGCTGGCTCAGCGGTTAAGAGCACTGACTGCTCTTCCGAAGGTCCTGAGTTCAAATCCCAGCAACCACACAGTGGCTCACAACCATCCTTTGTGAGATCTGATGCCCTCTTCTGGTACGTCTGAAGACAGCTACAGTGTAGTTAAATATAATAAATAAATCTTTGGGCCAGGTTTGGAGCAAGCAGAGGTCCTGAGTTCAATTCCCAGCAACCACATGATGGCTCACAACCATCTATACAGCTAAGGTGTACTCATATACATAAAATAAGTAAATAAATCTTAAAAAAAGAAAAAGCAATAAAACGACTCCTAATGGCTTTCTGTTACTCATAGACCAGTTCCCTGCTCAGCCACCATCAGAGAAGCTTTCTCCTGCGACAGATGGGAAGAGATACAGAGACCCACGGCCAGACATATGCAGAGGATGAAGTTCTGGAAGACTCAGCCCTAAATGGGGTGTCTCCATTTATATCCACACCCCAACTCCTGCTTTACAGGGAGTCCTGCAAAAGAGGAGGCAGAAAGAGTGTAGGAGTCAGAAGGGATGGAGGACACAAGGAAACAAGGTTCTCTAAGTCGACATAATCAAAGCTCATGTGAACTCGCAGATCCTGAGGCAACAGATCCTGGGCCTGTGTGGGTCTGCCCCAGGGCTTCTGCCTACCTGTTAGTTATTCTCGGTAACTTCTTTTGTGGGATCCTGAGTGTGAGAACAGATCCCATCTTGTGCCTTCTCTTGGTTTCTTGAACTTCTCTCAACTGTGACACTTAGTCTTTACTTTATTTTATTATTATATTTCATTGAATTATTATCCCTTACAAGCCTGTTTGTTTTCTAGTGAGACAGAGGAGAGGGGGAGTGGGGTGTAACCGGGAGGAGTAGAGTGTGTGTGTGGGGGAACTGTAATCAGACATATTATGTAAGAAAAAAAGTATCTATTTTTACTAAAAAGAAAAAAAAAGAGTAATTCCTTGTCAGATGTGATGAGCACACACACCTGTAATCTCAGTTCTGAAGAGGCAGGCAGAGCTCTGTAAAGTCAAGGCCAGCCTGGTCTACAGAGGTACAAACAGAACAGCCAGGGCTACAGAAGTGAGACCTGCCTCAAAAACAAAACAAAACAAAACACTTCACAACACAAACAAAAAGGGGGATTGCCTGGAGGCCCGATCCCTAACATCAAAACAGAAAAACTACAACCAACCAACCAACCAGCCACAGCAACAGACCCAAAGCCCCGCCCAAGCAACAAAGCCAAAAGAATGTGTTTCCAGAAATCTCTGCGGTCCTGGGGCTATCTGTGGAGGTCTGTCCTTGGGTGGGGCAAGGCAGGAATTATAGCAAGGACATCGGCTCTCAGCAGCCACCTGCTCCTCCTCCATGCTTCCCAGTGACACCACAGGATCTCCCAGAACCACCAGGGAGGTCACCTCATCTGTTCCAGCCAGTCCCACTCATTCTCTCAGCCTTCATCAGTGTCCCACTGAACACATGTGCCAGGCCATCAAGATGGCTCAGCAGGTAAAAGGTGCTTGCCACCAAGTATCCCCAAATCCTGGTGGTGGAAGAACAGAACCGGCTTCTGCAGGTTACCTTTCAACTCTTCCATGTGAACGCCCTGCTTTCCACAAACAAACAAACAATGTAGTTAAACCAATTCAGACATGTCATGAGTTCATAATTATGGATGAAAAGACAGTCCCTATAGAGAGGGGTCACATTTCAATTATTTGGGTAGAGGCATCTAGAACTAAGGTGGTTCTGAGGGAGAGCCAAGTTAGGTAACCGCCCCCCCCGCCCCCCCTCCCCCACCCCAATGTAGAGATTGAACCTCGGGCCTTGCTCTTGCCCGGCCTTTTAGTCCCAGTCTCTTTAAGCTTTTCTAAAACAAAAATAAAAAACAGAACAAGACAAAAAAAAAAAAAAATGTAAACAAGGTCGGGCTTGGTGGTGCATGCCTTTAATCCCAGCACCGTGGGTTCGAGGCCAGCCTGGTCTACAGAACAAGTCTAGGACAGCCATGGCTCTTTACACAGAGAAACCCTGTCTCGAAAAACAAAACAAAACAAACAACAACAATCCCAAACAAAAAAAAACCCCAAATATTGCCCCCCCGCAAAAACAACAACAACAACAACAACAAAAACCAACCCTCCAAAACTAAACCAGAAAACCCACTTGTCACATGCATTCTGTAGGACTTCAGGCTAGAAATCTAAAGATGAGGCCCCTGGCCTGAAGGCTTGTTCCCTAACCCTGTCTGCATAGCGCCGCCTTCCTACTGGGCTAAGCAAAAAATCGTGGGCCTGAGCCTCCTGCTTCAGAGAGCGTCAGACAGCTCCTCCTTTGTGTCATTCTGCTAATGAGATCGGCTCTGATTCCCTTTCTGGCCCAGAGGCCCTAATCTCTCCTAGCAGGGGGCTGGGGATAAGGGAGGTCCCCTCCTGACAAGCAGTGACCCAGTGGTGAGCAGGCATTACAGAGTGTGCAGGTGGCTGTGTGTGTGTGTGCGCGCGCGCGCGCGCGCGCTTGAGTGCACGGCCGCGTGTTCAGAGAAGCAGAACCGATTTGAGTGGGGAATGGGACTCGAAGCGATATTAATACCTAGAGAGATGAGGGGAGGGGCAGAGTGGGGAGAGAGAGATGGCAGGAAGCCGTGTATTCATGGAGTAGCAATGGAACCTTCAGCACAAGGATTGCAGGAAGCAAGCATAGGCTCTAAGACCAGGCTGCAGTGGACAGGCAGAAGGGTCTCAAAACGAGGAAGGGACCCACAGACTGTGGCAGAATGACAAGGGAGGGAGACACAGAGGGAGACACAGAAGTAGATGAGAGAGTGCAAACTTGCCTTACAAAGGGAACTAGAGACAGAGTCAGAAACACAGTGAAGGGCTGGAGGGATGGCTCAGTGGTTAAGAGCACAGTGCTCTCCAGGAGGGCCAGGACTCCATCCCCAATACATAATGGTGGCTTATAACCTTCTGTAATTCCTGGTCCAGGGGATCTGATGCCCTCTTCTGGTCTCTTCAGGCATCAGGCACTGGGTGCACTGGGTGTGAACACGTGGGTGCAGGCACAATACCCATGTATGTACAATGAAGAAACACATCTAAACAAAATAGACACAGAGACACTCAGAGATGAAAAGACACAGAGACAGAGAGGCAGTCGGAGATGGAGAGATGTAGAGACAGAGAGTCTGACAGGGACACAGGCAGAGACTGACAGAGATATAGAAACTCAGGGAGAGGCATAGAGACAAAGACACAAAGAAACTCAGAGAGACAGGGTCTGAAGTAGTGATGAAGATAGAGGAGCAGAGATTAGAGGCAAAAGAGAAGATACAGAGCAATGTGGGGGACAGAAATATAGAGAGCCCCGAGGAAGGGAGGAAAGCAGGGTGAAAGACAGAGAGGCACAGAGAAAAAGAGAGAAACTGAGGCAGAAAAAAGGAGAACCATCAGGAACTACACATTTGAATTAGTTCACTCAGCCAGGGCACAGATCTCTCTTCCCAGTTATTCCAGCCGTATCAGGAGACTTAAAGTTCAATGCTAGCCTGGGCCACAAAGAACAATCCAGAAAGCCCTGTGCCTTTCTTTTCTGTCTCCCAGGAGCACTGTACACCTCTCTCTGTGCCTTTGAAGACATTTCTTTCCAGACAGTAGCTGAAGCTGGAGGAATACCCTTCAGACCTAAGGAAAGACTTCCCCGAGAAGTGGGGGCTCCTGGTTGCAGGCAGGAGTTGGGCCTTCCCTCCCTTCTTCATCAACCCTAATTGTCAAGATGTCACTGTGGGGGTGGTGGAGGTGGGATTAAGCAGCCGGTGCCGGTGCCCTTCCCCCAGCCAATGTCACCTCCTGTTGCCCAGTGAGTCCCCCACCTTCTCTGGGATTACCCTTCGAGATCCAGGCCACAATAGATGACATCACTCTCATCCCAGGCTTAAAGTTGCCCCATACGAGGGGACCTATTTCCTCTAGCCTAGCCTCTGCTGTCTGATGACACCATCTGCTATCTGAGCATCCAGGAGGTGAGTCTTTCCAGGAGAGGCTGCTGAACAGATAAGGAGAGAGAGAGAGAGAGAGAGAGAGAGAGAGAGAGAGAGAGAGAGAGAGAATATCATGTTTTCCCAGAGCTCCTCAGGAGAGATGTCCACAGTGGTAGTGATGAGAGAGAAGCAGGGGCTGCAAACTGAGGGATCACATCTCAGCTGCAATTAAGTATAGAATGGCTGGGCATGGTGGTGCATGCCTTTAATCACAACACTTGGGAGGCAGAGGCAGGTGGGTCTCTGAGTTCAAGGCCAGCCTAGTCTACAGAGTGAGTTCCAGGACAGCCAGAGCTACCCAGAG
>NC_034608.1:11308081-11310537 GCF_900095145.1 Mus pahari | reverse complement strand
TGTAACAAAGAGACAGAGAGAGAGAGAGAGAGAGAGAGAGAGAGAGAGAGAGAGAGAGAGAGAGAGAGAGAGAGAGAAAATATTTTGAATATTTTGTTTTCCGGGTCAGTAGGGGGTAGTTTGACACGAAGATGAATCTGTGATGCTTTCTGAACAAATGTAACCTAGGGTAGAGATTCCAGAAGGTGTTCAGGGAAACAGGTCACTTAGGACCACGAAGGGAGGGAGTAAAGTCACACCAGTTGGAGACCAGTTGTTGGGATCCAGGAGTGGCTTTAGGGTGAATGGATTTTATACTCTGAGGACATTCAGAGGTGGAATGTCTCATCTAAGCACACATCCATGGTGTGTGAGCATGTTTGTGTGTATGTATGTCTACAATGTGTGTGTGTGTCCATGTGACAGAGCACCCGCGGAGGACAGAGATAGACATACTGGTTGTCTTCCTAAAAACTTCCGATTGCTATTTTTCCCTAGAACTCTCTATGTAGACCAGGCTGGCCCTCATCTGATGGATCTTCCTGCCCCCACCACCCAAGTACTTCAGGTGAATGGTGTTCACCACCACACCCAGCCCATTTCAGACAAGGTCTTTCACTGAACCTGGCTCTCCCTGTTGAGCAGAGGCTGGCTGGACAGTGAGTCCTGTGCATCTGTTTGTCCCTATTCCCGAAACGCTGGGGTTATAGTGTGCCCAGCTTTTATCTGGGTGCTGGGGATCTGAACTCAGATCCTCACGTATGCACAGACAGTGGGTGCTTTATCTGCTGAGTCATCTCCCCATTCCCCTGAAACCTTTTACATTTAACTTAATTTTTTGAGAGGGAGTCTTTTGGAGCATAGAGTGGTCTTGAACTTGTTCTGTAACAGAGGCTGGTCTTGAACTCCTGATCCTGTGCACCACTACTCTTGCTTGTATTTTCTTTGACTCCTTGGGATTTTTCTTCTCTGTTTGTAAGGTCTATATTTATTATATACATATATACATGTATATATGTATATAATATATATAAGATATAAGATATATATATATATATATATGTATATATATATATATATATATCTTTAGTGTGTGTATGTGTGTTCTGACTCCTTTGTTGAAGTCAGAGGACAACTTGCTGGAGCCGGAGTCAGTTCTCTGCTTCTAACATGTAGGTCTTAGGAATCAAACTCAGGATTTCAGGCTTGGTGGCAAGCGTCTTCATGGTTGAGCCCTCCTGTGACCCCTGAGATTTCCTTTTCATTTGTGTATGTTTCAATGCATAGATCATCCACTCCCTGGAGAACACTGGTTCTTTCCACCTCCTGGCACTTGCGTGCTATTTGATTGTTCACAGGATCGATCCCTGTCCTATTAGCTTGTTTATTAGTTAAAACACTAAAAGATAAGCCAAAAGATAAGCGCTAACATGTTCTACACAGCTATTTGCTCACATATAAATGGGAGAAAAATTACACTTAACATTTTTCTCTTTTTTAAAAAAATATTTATATTTTTATTCACTTTACATTTGGATCACAGCCTCTCTCCTTCCTCTCTTCCTAATTCTACCCTTACATATCCTTTCTCTCTTTTCTCCTTTCCCCTCTTCCTCAAGAAGAGGAGTCCCCCCCCCCCCTTGGATACCACCCCATCCTGGGACATTTCAGCAGGTCTAGGAACATCCTGTCCCACTGAGCCTCATCTAGGGAGTACAAACCGTGGGGAAGGGGATCCAGTGGCAGGGAACAGAAGCTGAGACAGCCCCTGTTCTACTTGTTAGGAGAACCACATGAACGCCAAGTTGCACATTTGCTACAGATGTGTGGGTCTAGGTCCAGCTCCTGCATTGAGTGCAACATTTTGAGGTCAATGTGGTGCTAATTTCTGTTCAATGCCAGCTCAACATAGTAAACTGGAATTCTTTTTGAGGTTGAGAGCAGGGCTGATGGCTAATGTTTCTAAGGACGCAAGTTATAGATGTTGAGTTTTGAAGGAAAACACCAATATTACTGACATTTATTTATTTATTTATTTTGCCTTAATGGCTGAGGCAACTCTTCTAGGGTCTGTGGTCATCCAAATGAAATTACAGAGACACGGAGCAGGACATAGTGGTATATGCCTTTAATTCTAGCATTCAGAAGGCAGAGGCAGGCAGACCACTGTCAGTTTGAGGCCATCCTGGCCTACAGAGTAAGTTCTAGGCTAGCCAGGACTTCATAAACTTTATATCAAAGGGAAACCTTGTCTTTAAAACATGTGGGTGTTAGATGGCTCAGTGGTTAAGAGTACTGGCTGCTCTTCAGGAGGACTGGGGTTCCCATTCCAAGCACCCACAGGGTGGCTCACAACTGTTTGTAATTATGGTTCCAGGGTACTCAATACTGTTTTCTGGCTTCTGATGGCACCAGGTGTGTTTGTGTTCATAGAAATACATGCAGGAGCTGGGCGTGGTGGCGCACGCCTTTAATCC
>NC_034608.1:11304158-11307912 GCF_900095145.1 Mus pahari | reverse complement strand
TAAACAAAAACACCAACACAAAGAGAATAACAAAAAAATCCCAGATTACTGTTGCATCTGTCTATCTATCTATCTATCTATCTATCTATCTTTTTAAAAAGATTTATTTATTTTTTATTTTATTTTTATGGGTACACTGTAGCTGAACAGATGGGAATTGAATTTTTAGGACCTCTGTTCGCTCCAGTTAACCCTGCTCTCTCTGGTCCAAATATTTATTATACATAAGTATAATAATAAGTATATACACTGTAGCTGTCTTCAGACACACCAGAAAAGGGTATCAGATCTCATTACGGGTGGATGTGAGCCACCATGTGGTTGCTGGAATTTGAACTCAGAACCTTCGGAAGAGCAGTCCGTGCTCTTACCTGCTGAGCCATCTCGCCTGTTTTGTTTTGTTTTTGTTTTGTTTTGTTTTGTTTTTGTTTATTTGAGACAGAGTTTCTCTGTGTAGCCTTGGCTGGGCTGTCTGGCTGTCCTGGAACTCACTCTGTAGACAAGGCTGGCCTCGAAATTCATCTGCCTCTGCCTCCCAAGTGCTGGGATTAAAGCGTGCACCACCATGCCCGGCTCTGGTTTGGTCTTTTGAAACTGAGTTTCTCTGTGTAGCCCTTGGCTGTCCTGGAACTCACTCTGCAGACCAGGCTACTTCTGATCCTTCTATTTCTACCTCCAGAGTCCTGGGATTACAGGAGTGAGTCATGATGTTACTGTTTCTTCTTGTGTGTGTGTGTGTGTGTGTGTGTGTGTGTGTGTGTGTGTGTCCTGGGATTACAGGAGTGAGTCATGATGTTACTGTTTCTTCTTGTGGGTGTGTGATGTATGCATGTAAGTGTGTGTATATTTTTGAATACGCCTGAATATGTAGAGGCCAGAGGATAATATCAATGTTTCCCTCCATTTCCTCTGCCTTGTTGCTTTCAGACAAAGTCTCTCAGTGAACTAGGCGCAGGGCATTTTGACAAGGCTGGCTGCATAATTTGCTCTTGGGACCCACCTGTTTCTGCCCTTCCTAAGGCTGTAGTTACAGGCACACAAAGCCATGCCTGGCTTTTTACATGGTTGCTACAAATGTGAACTCAGGTCTTCCTTATCTATTTAAGCATTTCTTTATTTCTTCTGTTCCCACCCCACCTCACTTTTGAGACACAATCTCTAACATGATAAGTAGCCTAGAATGCCATTGACCCTCCAAGCCTCCACCTTCTGAACTCTAGAATTACAGGTTTGTGCCACCATACCCAGTTTATGTGATGTTGGGGACTGAACACACGGGCTTTGTACATTCAAGGCAGGTACTGTACCTGCTGACCTATACCCTAAGCCTCCTGTTGTCATTGTTAGATAGGGTCTGCTTATGAATCCCAGGTTAGCTTTGAATTTGAGTCAACTCAAATTCGAGACCAGGCTGGCCTCAAACTGCCTCTCGAGTGCTGGGATTAAAGGCGTGTGCCACCACGCCCGGCTACTTTCAACACTATTATTTTTCTTTCTTTCTTTCTTTTTTAAATGCTTTTTCTTGTTTTTTTTTTTTTTAATTTTTTTACTTTATGTAAGTACACTGTAGCTGTCTTCAGACACTTCAGAAGAGGGAGTCAGATCTTGTTACGGATGGTTGTGAGACACCATGTGGTTGCTGGGATTTGAACTCCGGACCTTCAGAAGAGCAGTCGGGTGCTCTTGCCCACTGAGCCATCTCATCAGGCCAACACTATTATTTTTCATCTTGTTCTCTTACTGAGGCTGATAGTCAGCAAGCTCTCGTGAGCTCTTATGACCCTCTCACACATGTCTTAGGGTTCATGTGGTCAAGTCTGCCTCCTGCACTTTGTATTTTTAGAAAGAAGAATCCCTCTCTATAGCTCTGGCTGTCCTGGAACTCACTATGTATATGAAGATGGCCCAGAACTCCAAGAGACTCACCCACCCACCTTTGCCTCATGGGTACCGGGATGTAAGGCATGAAGCACTATGTCCAGCACACTGACTCCGGTGCTGGATATGAACTCAGGTCCTTGTGATTGTGGTGTGACAACTGTTCTTATCCACTGAACTTATCTCCAGCCCATGCACTACCATGCATTATTATTATTATTAAGATTAAAACATATTCTTTGTGTATTTGCACATGAGTGAGGGTGCCGACCGAGGCCAGTGGAAGGCAATGGCTCCCTTGGAACTAGAGTTATGGGCAGTTGTGAGCTCTCTGATATGGGTGATGAGAACTGAACTTGGGTTCTCTGGAAGAGCAGCAAGCACTCCTAGCCATTGAGGCAACTTTCAGCCTCTGCATCCCCCACCTTTTTAGAATATGTTTTTATTATCAAAAATGATGTGTGTGTGTGTGTGTGTGTGTGTGTGTGCGTGCTTGTGGGTAAGAGTGTGTATGTGTGCAGCTGCCTTTGGAGGCCAGGAATGTAGGATCCTCTGGAGCTGAAGTTACAGGTAGAACCACCCAATGTGGGAGCTGGGAGCCTAACCTCGCCCTCTGAAAAAGCAGTGAATGCTCATAACTATTTAGCCACCTTCTCAGCCCCTTCTCTCCTCCTCCTCTTGTTTAGTTTTTGAGTCAAGGTTTCTCTGTGTAGTCCTGGCTCTCCTGGAACTCAATCTGTAGACCTCAAACTCAGTTTGTTGTCCTCAAACTCAGAGATCCATCTGCCTCTGCCTCTGCCTCCCAAGTTCTGGAGTTAAAGGCGTGTGACACTACATCTGGCTCCAACCCCTCCCTTTTTTTTTTAAATAAAGATTTGTTTATGTGCATATGCTTGAGTGTATGCATGTGCACCATGTGCATGCAGTGTCTACAGAGGAAGAGGGAATTGGATGTGAGTTATCATGTGAGGACTGGGAATAGAACCCGGGTCCTCTGCAAGAACAGGCACTGTGGGGGTGTCTTTCCAGACCCTATACATTATATGTTTAAAATTAGTGCTTTGTTTAAAGATTATAAACAGTGGCATAATGTGCATGTTGACAGTACTGTCTTTTATTCCTTGAATATACACAGTATATAGTAAATATGTTCATAAACTTTATGTATTAAATGACACTAAATACAAACATAACGAACTTTTGTATGATCTATTATTATCTAGAATTTGGATATACAGTGTACGTAACACATGCACTTAGTATCAAAGTGTGACTTTGACAGTAATCTCAGCATTTGGGAGGTAGAGGCAGGAGTATTGCTATGAGTTTGAGGACAGTCTGGGCCAGTAAGTTCCTGTCTCACTAATGGTACATCCAGGGGGTAGTTTATTCAGTAACTGGCTTGCTTGTTGCAAGTATGAGGATCTGAGTTTGTTTCCCAGAAGCCAGGTTGAAAAAATGGGCACGGTGTGTGTGTTTGTAACGCCAGCACTGGTAAAGCGGAAACAGCTGGCTCCCTGTGACTTGCTGGTTAGCCAGCCTAGCTCACACGGTGATTTCCAGACTAGTGAGAGACATGGGGAGGTAGATTGCTTGCCTAACATTTGTGAAGACCTGGGTTTGATAACGAACACTGTGTAAACCAGGTATGGTGGTGATCTTAGCACCTGGGAGCTGGAGACAAGAGGATAAAGAGTTCAAGGTTATTCTCAGCTATTTGGCAAGTCAGAGGTCAACCTGAGCTATATAAGACCTCTCAAAAATAAAAGGAAAGCTGGGTGTGGTGGCGCACACCTTTAATCCCAGCACTTGGGAGGCAGAGGCAGGCGGATTTCTGAGTTCGAGGCCAGCCTGGTCTACAAAGTGAGTTCCAGGA
>NC_034608.1:11291788-11302008 GCF_900095145.1 Mus pahari | reverse complement strand
GAGAGAGAGAGAGAGAGAGAGAGAGAGAGAGAGAGAGAGAGAGAGAGATTTTGATGGGCAAGATTAGATTGGTTGGATCCCAAAGAAGACCTGAAGCAGGATGTGAGTCTCAGTTTGTAAATGCCCAGGCATTGGGCGGAGTAGTCTGTTGGACACCCTGTTCTCTTGTAGGTGCCCTCATCTGGGCCCCAGTCTCTGAAGATCATGATGGCATATATGAACCCGGGGCCTCACTATTCGGTCAATGCCTTGGCTCTGAGTGGTCCCAGTGTGGACCTGATGCACCAGGCTGTCCCATACTCAAGTAAGTGTGCTCTTTTCACCTCTAGTCTGCCTTTTAAGAACCTCTGAGGTTCATTGGCCTCAGGAAAAAAAGCATTCATGGGGTGGGGGGTCAGTAGGACCTTGTACCAGCTCTATGTCCATTTACAAAGGAGTTTGGCATTCCAGGGACTTTTACATGTTCCCCAGGAATTCAGAGGAGTATATAGTCATGACATTGACTCCCTCTGGAGGGAGAGGAGGGGAAGGGAACTGGTCTGGAAGCAGAATCAATAGGATTTCCATCTGTCTGTAAAGTTTTTTTCTTTTCTTTTTCTCTTGGAGTAGAGGTTTTTGGGTTGGAATCCAGGGCCTGGTGGCTTCTGGGTAGGCACATTAGCATGGAACTATACCCCATCATAACTGCAGGATTCTAGGCAGGGGCTCTACCCCTGAGCCACGCCCCCAGCCCCATCATAACTGCAGGATTCTAGGCAGGGGCTCTACCACTGAGCCACGCCCCCAGCCCCTCACTGGGGGATTTCTAGGCAGGGGCTCTACCACTGAGCCACGCCCCAAGCCCCTCACTGGGGGATTCTAGGCAGGGGCTCTACCACTGAGCCATGCCCCCAGCCCCTCACTGGGGGATTCTAGGCAGGGGCTCTACCGCTGAGCCACGCCCCCAGCCCCTCACTCTGTAACTGACCATGTCCCAGACTCTTGACTCTAGGCTCTAGAGTGCTGAGATTGAAGTCCTTCACCATCATATTCTACTATGATACACTATTATTTAACATCTCTCTCTCATTTCTTGTCTTTCTCTCCTTCCCTTCCTTCCCTTTCTCTTTCTCTCATTTTCTTTTCCTTCCCTCCCTCCCTCCCCTCCGTCCTTCCCTCCCTCCCCTCCCTCCTTCCCTCCCTCCCTTCCTTCTTTTCTTCCAACAGGCTCTCACCTCCCTCCCTCCCTCCCTCCCTCCCTCCCTCCCTCCCTCCCTCCCCTCCCTCCTTCCTTCCTTCCTTCCCTCCTTTCTTTCTTCCTTCCTTCCTTCCTTCCTTTCTTCCTTTCCTCCCTCTCCCTCCCTCCCTTCCTTCTTTCCTTCCAACAGGCTCTCACTATGTAGCCCTGGCCTGGAACTCACCATGTAGACCAGGTTTCTTTACAAATCCTCAGAGTTCTGCCTGTCTCTGCCTCCCGAGTGCTGGAATTAAAGGCAGGAGCCACCTGATCTAGCCTTTCTCTTTCCTTGAAGGACAAATAAAACACTATTTACGTTTGCATGAAGGGTAGGGAGCAGGGGGCATGCTTGCTATGACTCCCTTGCAGAGGTCTAAGGACAACTTTTGGGAGTTGTTTTTTTCCCTTCTACCATTGGATCCCAGGGATTGAATTTAGGTCCTCCGGCTTGCCCACAAGCGCCCATGCAGGTTGCACTGTCTTGTTAGACCCTCTTGTTGTCTGCCCTTTTCTTTTACATTAAGTTGAACCATAGAGGTTTACCACTTTTATAAGCAGAAGTCATGGTTATTGACAACGTCATGTTTCAACAAAATATATCTTTGAGCATAAAGTTTCAAGAGAGGAGTCTGGTGCAGTGACCCTTGCCTGTGGTCCCAGAGATTTGGGAGGCTGAGGTAGGGGGATCTGTTGAGTTCATGATTTCAGGGCCAGTCTGGGCTATGTAGTGAAACCCTGTTGTAATGAAAGAGAGGGGGAGGGATAAAAGGAAGGGGAAGAGAAAAGGGGCGATAGGAGAGAGAGAAGAAGGAAGAAAGGAGGAAGGGGAGGGAGAGGAGGAAAAGGAAGAGAAGGAAGGGAAGAAAGGGGTAGGAATGAAACAAGGACAAAATGGAGGGGCAAATTCTTGCAGGGCTAAAACCAGTTCCTGCTGGTGAATGAATGACTGGAACGCATCTCTCAATTCCTCTGGGGACTGAGCAGCCACTAGAAGGCCAGGGAATCAATCAAAGCTCCTTGTTTAGGCAGATGGATGTGCAGAAAGGTCTTTGGGACAGGTACTCCTCTGTACCTCATGGCCTCTGGCAAGCAGACCTAGCTAACCTGAGGGTTCTTTAATTTGCCCCCACTTAGGTGCCCCTAGGAAGCAGCGGCGGGAGCGGACCACGTTCACCAGGAGCCAGCTGGAGGAGCTGGAGGCCCTGTTCGCCAAGACCCAGTACCCGGATGTGTATGCACGTGAGGAGGTTGCTCTCAAGATCAATCTGCCTGAGTCCAGGGTCCAGGTAGGATGGTCTGCTCCCTGGATCCCTCAGACCCTTACTGTAACTTTCTGTGGGACCATGTCAGATCCAGAGTGGATGAAAGAGAGAAGTCAAGTGTAGCAGCCATAGTTATGAAGTGGTCTAAGTGCCCCTCACGTTCCATGTCACTCTTTTTATATGATGCCTTGTGTATGCCAGGCATATGCTCTACCACTAAGCTACATCCCTAGCTTTGGTATTATTGTATCTATATGTAAAATTGCATGCATGTGCATACTATGAATTTGGCTGATGGGTATATGCATATATGTACTTATGCATAGACACATGATTGCATGTATGATATGTGAATATAATGCATGTATGATTACACATAATCATGAGTAGGAACATGTTAATATAATGTGTTCATATGTGCATGACTGTATATATGATATGTGAGTATAATGCATGCATTCATAAGCAGGAACAAGTAAATATAATATGTTCATATGTGTATGATTGCATGTATATATGTGAGGACAATACACAATTGCATACATATTCATGGGATCAGGTGGGTGGATGAATTCATGTATGTGTATGTGTGTGTGACTGCATACATATTATGTGAGAATAATGTATGATTGTATGTATGCATGCACACATCAATCAGGTAGGTAGGTGATACATGATGACTGGTATATGCATGTATGTATGATTACCTTCATGTATGATATGTGTATGATCAGTGCATGTAGGTTCCTGTGTGCATGTGTACATGCATGATTGGACAGGTACACAGATCATGGACAGGGCTGGCCTATCATGGATGCAGAGTGGTGACGTGTGGCTCTTACCATCAGCTTTGTCTTCTCTTGGCATGTGAGTTCACCCCTCCCCCTACCTCCATATTTCCTCTCTCTATCTAGGTCTGGTTCAAGAATCGCAGGGCGAAATGCAGACAGCAACGACAGCAGCAGAAACAGCCACAGCAGCCCCAGGGGGCACAGACCAAGGCTCGTCCTGCGAAGAGGAAGGCAGGCACATCCCCGAGACCCTCTACAGATGTTTGTACAGATCCTTTGGGCATCTCAGATTCTTACAGCCCTTCTCTGCCTGGCCCCTCAGGTTCACCTACCACAGCAGTGGCCACCGTGTCCATTTGGAGTCCAGCCTCAGAGTCTCCTTTGCCTGAGGCCCAGAGGGCTGGCCTAGTGGCCTCCGGGCCTTCTCTCACTTCAGCCCCTTATGCCATGACCTATGCCCCAGCCTCTGCTTTCTGTTCTTCCCCTTCAGCTTATGCATCTCCAAGTTCCTATTTCAGTGGGCTGGATCCCTATCTTTCGCCCATGGTGCCCCAACTTGGGGGTCCGGCTCTCAGCCCCCTCTCAGGCCCCTCTGTGGGGCCATCCCTGGCCCAGTCCCCCACCTCCTTGTCAGGCCAGAGCTATAGCACATACAGCCCCGTGGACAGCCTGGAATTCAAGGACCCCACAGGCACCTGGAAATTCACCTACAATCCCATGGACCCTCTGGACTACAAAGATCAGAGTGCCTGGAAGTTTCAGATCTTGTAGAAGAGGTTTCAACCCCCCCCCCCCTTCCAGCAGAATCACCTTCTCTGGACTCCAGCTGTCTCCTTCAGCTTAGATTCCAGAAGAGTAGCTCTCAGCAAGCAACAGCAAGTAGCAATCCTGCCAAAGGCTGTGAACAATTCAGCCTCAGGTGTTTCCTACCCTCAGCTCCTTTAGAGAGCTTAGCCCCTATACAGCATACCCCAAGCAATGAAAATGGTTCCCTCTTCTCTCAAGACAGCCCAGCAGCAATCAGTAGATGTCATGACTGATGTACATATCTGATGCTTTCCCCAATCTTCAGTAAAGGTGCTGAGAACTTGCTCTGGAGAAAAAGGAAATCTGTCTTGCAAATAACTTGGAGAATGTTTGGCTTAGAACTTCCAGTGCCCTAAGCCAGGTGTGGTGACTCAATGTTCATAATCCCAGCATGGAAGAACATGAGGCAGGAGGATTGCTGGGAACTTGAGGCCAGCCTGGACTACAAAGTGAGACCTCCAAATTCATTTGGAAAACTTATACAGTTAAAGTTAATAAACATCAGGTTTACATGGTAGGTTTAGGGGATTGTTCATTTGAACATGTATATATGATTTAAATGTGTATATGACTTATGTGTCTGTATGTATGTTATAGGCATGACCACCAAACAGAGCTGGGATGCTGTGGCTTGTATAAAAACAAAATGCAAAAGAAGCTTGATGTGAATATTGGGGAGGATTTGAAAGATAGAATGTTCTAGAGCCCAAGGTGCCCCAGTCAGAGGTCCCTAGAGTCAGATTAAGGGGGCACAAATGATGAAGTCTTCCAGATGCCTATAGGAGTTGAATCTCAAGAGACTGGAAGTCCTATTCGTGGGTACACCTCGGTAAAGGACTTTTAGACATCCATAGAGTATGTCCAATGTCCTAGTCAGGGTTTCTATTCCTGCACAAACATCATGACCAAGAAGCAAGTTGGGGAGGAAAGGGTTCATTTAGCTTACACTTTTTACATTGCTGATCATCACCAAAGGAAGGCAGAACTGGAACTCAAGCAGGTCAGGAAGCAGGAGCTGATGTAGAGGCCATGGAGGGATGTTACTTATTGACTTGCTTCCCCTGGCTTGCTCAGTTTGCTTACAGAACCCAAGACTACCAGCCCAGGGATGGTACCACCCACAAGGGGCCCTCCCTACTTGATCACTAATTGAGAAAATGCTTTATAGCTGGATCTCATGGAGGCATTTTCTCAAGTGAAATTCTTTTCTCTGTGATAACTCTAGCTTGTGTTATCAAAACCAGCCAGTATACCCAATATTCTTTTTAAAAAAGATTTATTTTATTTATATGAGTACACATTAGCTGTCTCCAGACATACCAGGAAAGGGCAATGGATCCCATTACAGATGGTTGTGAGCCACCATGTGGTTACTGGAAATTGAACCTAGGACTTCTGGAAGAGCAGTCAATGCTCTTAATTGCTGAGTCATCTCTCCAGCCCATGGACAATATTCTATTTCATAAGCCAGGAGTGATGGCACATGCTTGTGATTTCAACACGAGGGAGGGAGAGGCAGAAGGACTATGAGTTCAAGGTCATCCTAGGCTACAAGCAAGTTTGAGGCCAGCTTGGGCTACATAAAACCCTGTTGCACTCCCCACCCCTACAAATCCTTCTTTCCAAGCCACAAGGCTGATAAGGCAAGTGGACATAGAATGACGAGGTCAGGAGTCCCCTGTTCAATGTAAGCTTCTCTGTCCTCTCCTTTCCTACTTACTAACCTCTCAGGTCTCTCTTCCCTGGCTACCCAGAGTGAAACTGATTAAAAATGTTGAACCCCACTTAAATCTGGGTGGTTTTTTCCTCTTTGTTTCTGTGTGATTTTTGGGGGGGAGATGAGAGGCAAACTTGGTTAGGTAGAAAGAAATTAAGATTTGCTTTGTCCTTTCTGCCCATAGTGGGCTCCTGAATATTTTCTGTTTGGCAATGCTTTTCTCCATATTTTCTGAAAGTCAACTAAGGGGGAACACAGGACCAGGGCAGGTAGAGAAGGTCTGGGATCCCAGCACTTGGAAGCTGAGGAGGAGGATCTCAAGTTTAAGATCTGCCTAGGAAACTTAATCACAGATAAATTTTTTTTAAGAGCATAAAATTTATTTTTTCTTTCTTTTATATATTTTTTATTAGATATTTTCTTCATTTACATTTCAAATTCTATCCCTATATATATAAAGTCCCCTATACCCTCCCCCTGCCCTGCTCCCTAACCCACCCACTCCCACTTCCTGGTCCTGGCATTCCCCTGTGCTGGGGCATATGATCATTGCAAGACCAAGGGCCTCTCCTCCCATTGATGGCTGACTAGGCCATCCTCTGCTACATATTCAGCTGGAGACACAATTCTGGGGGATACTGGTTAGTTCATCTTGTTGATCCTCCTATAGGGCTGATGACCCCTTTAGCTCCTTGGGTACTTTCTCTAGCTCCTCCATTGGGGGCCCTGTGTTCCATCCTATAGATGACTGTGAGCATCCACTTCTGTATTTGCCAGGCACTGGGATAGCCTCACAAGAGGCCGCTACATCAGGGTCTTGTCAGCAAAATCTTGCTGGCATGTGCAATAGTGTCTGGGTTTGGTGGTTGACTCCCCCACTCAAGGATCCATCCCATACACAGATACATTTTAAAAGAGACTGTCAGTGTAGGTCAGGATACAACACCTACCTAAAATCCCCCAGTGAGGGGCTGGGGGTGTGGCTCAGTGGTAGTGCCCTGCCTAGAATCCTCCAGTGAGGGGCTGGGGGTGTGGCTCAGTGGTAGTGCCCTGCCTAGAATCCTCCAGTGAGAGGCTGGGGATGTGGTTCAGTGGTATAGTACTTGTCTAGAATTTTGGAGACCCTAGGTTCAGTTCCTCATAGAACAAATATAATTCAATTCTAACTGTAGGCGTCATCACAGCAATGCTCCTCATAGACATTATTATAGGTGAGGAAACTGCAAGGGATCGAAAGTCACTTTATCCATCATGTCCTACATCTGGTAGAACTTCTTATTGGTCCCACCAATAAAAAGAAATTTATGTGTATGGGTATTTTTGTCTGCATATATGATTGTGTACCGTGTGAAGGCAGTGCCTTTGGAGACTCAATTCTCTGGGACAGGAGTTACAGTTACAGAGGAGTGTAAGTGGGTATGTGCATACTGGGAATCACACTTGGGTCATCTGGAACAGCAACCAATTCTCTTAACCACTGAGCCATCTTCCCACCTCCCAAGCCCCCTTCTTTTAAAGGCAAGGTCTTGCTACATATGTATGGTTGGCCTCAAACTCATAGCAATCTGACTCCCATCTGCTGGGATTACAGATAGGCGCTTGTTCTTCTGTACTTTCTGGCCATCTCCCTTCCATTATTTGCATTTTGTCCTCACCCCTGTAGCTGTCTGTCCCTCTTATTGTTTTCCCTTTCCACTCCAGGCATTCTGTTTCCTGTGTCCCTGGACAGGACTAATTTAGTAAATGCTCCAATCCTCTTAGGACAACAGTCCAGCCTCAGCAGAAAGGCAGGGGAATTATGGAGGATTAGGCTCAGCCTCAGGATTTGTGGGGGAGGGGACTCTGTGGGGACAGCCATTTTCTTTTTAAACTATATGACATCTGTTCATCCCATCAGTTCCACATGAGCACAGCTCTATTTGTGTGCATCATAATGATACAGCCAGCGGCTTACTGCTTATTTGTGTGCATTATTTGTGTTGGTGTGTACGTGTCCTGGTACTTGCACATGCAGAGGTCAGAGAAAGACATGGGATGCCTTCTTCTTTCATTCTGCCTACCCCCTTTTCCTCTCTTAGATTTATTTATTGTATTTAATGTGATTGAGTGTTTTGCCTGCATGTAGATATGTACACCATATGTGTTTAATGCCCTCAGAGGCTAGATCAGGCCCAGAAAAAAAATAAATTACACTGATGTGTGTGTGTGTGTGTGTGTGTGTGTGTGAGAGAGAGAGAGAGAGAGAGAGAGAGAGAGAGAGAGAGAGAGAGAGAGAGAGAGAGAGAGAGAACACACAGTGAGTGTGGAGGTTAGAATACAACTTTAGGGAGTTGCTTCTTTCTTCGTGTCATGATGGAGTGGTTGGTTGTCAGGCTTGACAGGAAGCAATTTTTACCCATGAAGCCATCTTGTCAGCCTGCAAAGAATCATGGCCCAATATTATCTAGATTAGAGAGGTCACCAGTGACCTGGAAAATATGACTGGAACTAACTTTACAGCACATACAGGTCATAACTAAGGCCATTCTACCCTGAATGCAACATATCTTGTCTGATTCTTTGAAGCTAAGCAGTTAGTAATTAGTATTTGGGAAGGAGAACACACAGGTCTGACCAGTTTGGATTCTAGAGGGGGCTTAGATGAGAATCCCATTTCCTGAGAGCATCTTGCTCAGACCAGAGCCACATTCACTAATCCTTAAAAGGGTTGATTTATTTTGCCTGACATGGTGGGCACACCTTTAATCCCAGCACTTGGGAGGCAGGTGGATCTCTATGAGTTCAATTCCAGTATGGTCTACATATGAAGTTTCAAGACAGCCAGAGCTTTTTAAAATTTTAATTAATTAATTAATTAATTTTATTTTTTTAAAGATTTATTTATTATTATATGTAAGTACACTGTAGCTGTCTTCAGACACACCAGAAGAGGGTATCAGGCCTCATTACAGATGGTTGTGAGTCACCATGTGGCTGCTGGGATTTGAACTCAGGACCTTTGGAAGAGCAGTCAGTGCTCTTAACCACTGAGCTACCTCTTTAGCCTCCAGCCAGAGCTTTATAGTCTAAAGATAAAAGACTTGAGAGCCAGGCAGCTGTGGCCCATGCCTTTGACCCCAACACTTAGGAGGCAGAAGCAGGTGGATAGCTGTGAGTTTAAGGCCAGGCTGGTCTCCAGAGTTTCAGGACAGCCAAAGTTACACAGAGAAACACTTTCTCCAAAAACTCAAAAAGACAAAACAAAACAAAACAAACAAACAAAAACAAAAACCCAGGTAAATTATTCTATTTTTTTGTATTTGTTTCTTTGATGTCACTATTGGTGATTGAACTCAGGTTGTTTCCCCAAAGCTGGGCAAGTGCTCTGCCACTGAGCCACATGCCAGGGAAGCTTTCTTAACTGTGTGTTAGATTTTGTACTGTATCTTCATCTTCCCTACCACAGGTCTGCAGTCATAATCAAGAAATTGAAGCTCCTCTTCTCTTCTTTGTCCAGCTGGGAGTGACTAAAGTCTTGAGCAAAGTGGAGGGGTTCTAGGAATGGACTGAAGGCCATTCAGTTCCTCATAAGGAGATGGCACTAGCTGTCACCCAGATACCCATTTATCCCAGGGACAATTTGTGAACAGAAACCAGGCCACCTTCAAGGGATTGCTTTGAGCCCTCAGTGTAGGAGCTTGGGATAAACTTTGGGTAGAGACCGTGGGAGTGCAGTGATCATCGGGAGCAGAATGGGGCTCTGGATGGCCCAGGTAGTGGGGGGGGGTAGCTAGAAAAGGTGACAGGCAGGGAGATGGAAGACTGAGCAGGCTCTTGCCACTCAGGAAGGGGTACCCAGCAATGAGAGGCAATGAAGAGGACCTCTGGGTAGCAGGCTGGGTAGAGACCAATTTCCTGAGATGGTAACCAGCCAGTGGAGATCAAATTTCTTCTGGGCTGGAGCCCCCAAAGGGCAGTGCCAAGGCTCTGTTGGTTTCTCAGCTCCCAAGCAAACGGCCACTGAATATAAGTGCTCAACAGGACCAGGTTTCCGTAGGATGGAGCTGCAGACTGAGTGGGGCCATGGGGTGGGAGGGTCTGCTGGATGTGAGGGTGTTTTAGTTGAGGTTACTATGACCATGACCAAAGTAATTTGGGCAAGAAAGGGCTTATTTGGCTTAGGTTTTCATATCATTGTTCATCATTGAAGGAAGTCATGGAAGAAGCCTGGAGGCAGGAGCTTGATACAGAGACCATGGGTGGGGGTGCTGCTTACTGACTTGCTCCTCATGGCTTGCTCAACCTGTGTGTGTGTGTGTGTGTGTGTGTGTGTGTGTATGTTTTAAAAGATTTATTTATCGGGCTGGTGAGATGGCTCAGCGGGTAAGAGCACCCGACTGCTCTTCTGAAGGTCCTGAGTTCAAATCCCAGCAACCACATGGTGGCTC
>NC_034608.1:11285763-11290518 GCF_900095145.1 Mus pahari | reverse complement strand
ACTCTGTAGACCAGGCTGGCCTTGAACTCAGAAATCTGCCTGCCTCTGCCTCCCAAGTGCTGGGATTAAAGGTGTGCGCCACCACGCCCGGCTATCCAGTCTTTTTCTTAATTTTTTTTTTTAAAAAATACCCCCCAAACAGTTTCCCTTCCCTTCTGTCCTTCCAGGCCCTCTGTCCCTCCAACCCCCACCTTCTCATCTATTCCTCCTCCATTTTTCTTCAGAAAAGGGCAGGCCTCCCAAAGGCAGCCATTGCATATCAAGTTGCAGTAAGACTAGGTACTTCCTTTCCTTTCAAAGCTAGATGAGGCAACCCAGTAAGAGGGAAGCATCCCAAAAGCAGGGAGCAGAGTCAGAGACCCCCCCCCCCGTTCCCACTGTAAGGAATCCCACATAAAGAAGACCAAGTTACATAAGTATAACAACTGCAGAAGTCTTAGGTCAGTCCCATGCATGCTCCCTGGTTGGCGGCTCAGTCTCTGTGAGCCCCTATAGACCCTGGTTGGTTGATTCTGTGCGTTTTCCTGTGGTGTCTTTGATCCCCTGGCTCCTACAATCCTTCCTCCCCTCCTCTTCCACAGGATTTCCCCAAACTCCACCTAGTGTTTGGCTGTGGTCTCTGCATTTGTTTCCATCAGTTGCTGGATGAAGCCTCTCTGATGACAGTTGGGCTGGGTACCAATCTATGAGTATAGGAGAACACTATGAGGAACCATTTCACTGATGTTCCCTTCCCCACTATTTGTATTTGGTTCTATACTAGGTCTCTGGGCAATCCAGCTCCTGGGTCCCGGCCCTGCAGGCATTGTCAGGGTTTGGCTCCCTCTTGTGGCATGAATCTAAATATCCAGTTTATTTAAAAATTCCAAATTTCCTTTAAAAGCTCAAAAATCTTTCAACTGCGGGCTCCTGTAAAAATCAAAATTAAGTTAAAACTTTCTTACAACAAGAGGAAAGAACCAGGGCACAGTCATAATCATATCACAGCCAAACCAAACGCCTGCCTCAGTCTCCCTTTCTTCTCTGACCCCATCCCCAGTGGATCACAAAGACCTTCTCTACTTACCTTCCAGCACATCGTCCCAGCCGCCAACACTAGCAGGCATTCCCTGTGCACACACCAGCTGAGCAGGCCATGGTAACAGGTAAGCTAACTGATGCCCCATACCAATCTCCCTTCTACTCAAAATCCAACTCCCCAATCTCATCTTAGCTCTGCAACAGACACTAGTCTCCACACTTACCGAGTCCACAGAAAAATTTCTACCAGGTAACACATAACTATCACAGTTGTCTAGAATCAAAAAAGGAAACAGAAACCAAGGAAGGACACATCCAACCAGCCAAGACAAATCCAGAAATCGGCACCTAGACCTATAACCATTTCAATCCCAATGTCTAGACCCCATGTAAAACACATCCAATAACAGCCAGGGCAATATGATTACACTGGAACCCAGATACTCTGTCATAGGAGGCTGTGAATATTCCAATATAGCTGAAGCCAAAGAAAAAGACCTTGAAACCACCTGATAGAAATCCTTAAGGAAGAAGTTAGCAAGCAGTTAGTTGACATTGTTCTTCCTATGGGGTTGCAATCCCCTTCAGCTCCTTCAGTCCTTCTTCTAGCTCTTCCATTGGGGTCTCTGGACTCGGTCCAATGACTGGCTGTGAGCATCTGCATCTGTCTTAGTCAGGTGCTGGTAGAACTCTCAGGGAACAAGCATATCAAGCTCCTGTCAGCAAGTGCTTCTTGGCATAAGCAATAGTGTGGGGGTTTGGTATCTGCAAATGGGCCATCTCTGGATGGCCTTTCTTTCAGTCTCTATCCAATTTTTTTTATCTTTGTCTTTCCTTTGGACAGGAACATTTCTGGGTTAAAAATTTTGAGCTGTGTGGGGGGCCTCATCCTTCAACTGGGGGCCATGCCTGTCTACCAGCTGTGGTCTCTATAGGTTCTCTCTCCCCTTTGTTGGGTATTTTGGCTAAAGTCATCACCATGATTCCTCTTGCTTCCCTGGACTTTCTAGTGGTGATCCTCAGTTCCCCATCCTCCACCGCTACACGTTTCTATTCAATTTTCTGACCGTTTGTATTCTCTACCACCAACCAAAGAGGAGTATACATGGAGGGAGCCATGACTCCAGAAACATATGTAGCAGAGGATGGCCTTATCTGACATCAATGGGAGGGGAGGGAAGCTTGATGTCCCAGTGTAGGCAGATGCTAGAGGGGTAGGAGGGAGTGGGTAAGTGGGTGGAAGAGTAACCTCATAGAAGCAAAGGTGGGGGGGAGGGGAGGGTGAATGGGATGAGAGATTTGTGAAGGGGTAACTGGGAAGGGAGGCATCATCTGAAATGTAAACAAATAAAATGATTAATAAAAAATACCCAAGGAGCATGTGTCCTTATTACCAGTTGGAACATCTTCTGGGTATATGCCCAGGAGAGGTATTGCTGGTAGTACTATGTCCAATTTTCTGAGGATCTGCCAGACTGACTTCCAGAGTGGTTGTACAAGCTTGCAATCCTACCAGCAATGGAGGAGTGTTCCTCTTTCTCCACATCCTCGCCAGCATCTGCTGTCCCCTGAATTTTTGATCTTAGCCATCCTGACTGGTGTGAGGTGGAATCTCAAGGTTGTTTTGACTTGCATTTCCCTGATGATTAAGGATGTTGAACATGCCGGGCGTGGTGGCGCATGCCTTTAATCCCAGCACTCGGTGGCAGGGGCAGGCGGATTTCTAAGTTTGAGGCCAACCTGGTCTACAAAGTGAGTTCCAGGACAGCCAGGGCTATACAGAGAAACCATGTCTTGAAAAACCAAAAAAAAAAAAAAAGGATGTTGAACATTTTTTCAGGTGCTTTTCAGTCCTTCAGTGTTCCTCAGTTGAGAATTCTTTGTTTAGCTCTGTACCCCATTTTTTAATGGGGTTATTTGAATTTCTAGTGTCCAGCTTCTCGAGCTCTTTGTATATATTGGAACACATATATAGCCCCCAATGGAGGAGCTAGAGAAAGTACCCAAGGAGCTGAAGGGGGCTGCAACCCTATAGGTGAAACAACAATATGAACTAACTAGTACCCCCAGAACTCGTGTCTCTAGCTGCATGTGTAGCAGAAGATGGCCTATTCGACCATCACTGGGAAGAGAGGCCCCTTGGTCTTGCAAACTTTAAATGCCCCAGTACAGGGGAACGTCAGGGCCAAGAAGTGGGAGTGGGTGGTTAGGGGAGAAGGGCAGGGGGAGGATATAGGGAACTTTCGGGATAGCATTTGAAATGTAAATAAAGAAAATATCTAATAAAAAATATAATACAAAGTTAGAAAAAAAACATTAATGCAATAAATAAATAGATAAAACAAACAAACAAACAAACAAACAAAACCAAGGCTGGGCAGTGGTGGCATACACCTTTGATCCTAGCACTTGGGAGGCAGAGGCGGGTGGATTTCTGAGTTCAAGGCCAGCCTGGTCTACAGAGTGAGTTCCAGGATAGCCAGGAACCCTGTCTCGAAACAAACAAACAAACAAACAAACAAACAAAAAACAAAAAAAACAAAAGAATAAACTACCATTTTAAAGGTTAAAAAGAAGAAGAAATTAACAAGTCCTCGAAGAAGTCCAGGAAACATCAACAAACAATGGAAGAAAAGAAAACTGTTCAAGACTTGAAAAAGGAAATAAAATCAATAATCAAAACCCAAAGTGAGGAAACCCCAGAGCTGAAATTTAGGAATTCCAACAGGAACTCCAAGCTTCAGGAACAGAACAGAGAAGACGAAAAAGGGAATCTCAGGTGCTGGTGATAGGGATAGAAGCCATGCATACCTCAGCCAAAGGAAATGTTAAATCTACAAAACTCCTGACCCAAAACATCCAGGAAACCTGGAACACTATGAATTGATCAAACCTAAGAATAATGGGACTAGAGAAAGGAGAGGAATACTAGCTCAGAGGCTCAGAAAATATTTTCAACAAAATCATAGAAAAAAAATCTCCCTAATCTAAGGATGGAGATGCCCATAAAGGTATAAGATGCATACAGAACACCCAAGAGATTAAACCAGAAAGAAAACCTCTTGGCACATAATACTCAAAACTCTAAACCTCCAGAACCAAAGAAAGACTATTAAAATCTGCCGAGACTCAGCGGGCCTCGACAGTCCCCACAACCCTACCAGGGTGCCTTGGCAGGTGCTCCCAGCCACTGGTGATGTGGCTTGATCCACTACCCACATTGTATCTGGTGGCTGGACCCTGACTTTGGTCTCTGATTTAGTGGTAGACCTTGACTTCAGGGGTGTTGCTGCCCTGGAGACACAGGGAGAGGGATTGCCTGAATGTGGGGGGTGAGGGACTTGTAAATCTAAACTGTGTCCCAGAAGTGTCCTTCGAGGGTGGAGTTTAAGGTGCGGACACCCAAAATTGAAATGTCCTGCAAGAAACCCCCATATATGTGTATCCCCGAGATGGGAGAAGCCAGCAGAAGGCCCATCAGTGTTAGGGGGCCAACCATTTCTTCTATGCTACCTGGGGGCGTGAAACACTGGGAAGCACATACTGGAGACCGTTCGTTCCTGGGATAGTTAAAGATTCAATGGCCAAGTTGAGAGAAGGGTTAGCCAGGCAGAAGAGAGAACAGAGACAGGGCTGGTTCGAGTCTTGGTTTAATAGCTTCCTGCCGCAGACGGACTTTTCTGGGGTCCCTGATCTGCGGGGAACGGGTCTCTGGTTGCAGGTGAGCGAGGACTC
>NC_034608.1:11282491-11285141 GCF_900095145.1 Mus pahari | reverse complement strand
CCCTGATCATTTTGTTCCTGCTTCTGACATTTGGCCCTTACATTCTAAATCACTTAGTCGCTTTTATTAAAGCTCCCATAGGTGATGGTACAGTTGATGGTCCTGAGACAAAGATATCAAGAGCTAAGTGCAGAGGGCCAGGGATATGAGATTTTTAACAGTTCACAATATCTTCAAGACTGAAGCATGCACAAAGGAAAGGGGGGTTGAAAAGGTCAGTTTAGGAACTTTGGGAAGGTCATGAAACACTTGCCCCTCCTGGAAGGGAGAGGCTAATTAACAATTTTCAGACCACAGGGCAGGAACCGACCTGGACCTGCAGGTGGGGACACATTCCTCAGGACTGACTGTTGCCCACCTTCAGACAAGGCACGTCCTTGTCACCTCATTCCTTAAAGACCAATCAGTTTAAAGAGTGCACTGTTCTGCCAATCATGTTGTGCCTAGTTGCTGATGCTCCATTCTGTCCCTGAAAACCGCATAAAAAACTTGCTGAATGGGTGCTTGGGGTCACTGCCTCTCCTTTGGGTCTGGGATGACCCCAGTGCATTGGAACAATAAATTCCTCCTGCTTTTTGCATAAAAAAGAATATTAAAATCTGCAAGTCATGAAACCTAATAGAATCTCATTTGCCTTCCCATCAGCCAGAAGGGCCTGGATCGATATGCTGCAGACTACAAGAAACCGCAGACAGTAACCCAGACGACTATACTTAGCAAAACCTTCAATCACAGTAAGATAGTCTATGATAAAGCCAAATTCAAACAGTACCTAGCTATGAATCCTGCCCCACAGTGGGTACTAGGAGGAAAACTAGAACTTAAGGAAGTTAATTACACCCGTGAAAACACAGGACATATTATATGTAAGTACACTCTAGCTGTCTTCAGATACACCAGAAGAAGGCATCAGATCCCATCATAGATGGTTGTGAGCCACCATGTGGTTGCTGGGAATTGAACTAAGGACCTCTGGAAGAGCAGTCAGTGCTCTTAACCACTGAGCCATCTCTCCAGCCCCGACATTGCAATTCTTTTTCTTTTTTTCTTTTTTTTAAAGATTTATTTATATATTTATTATATGTAAGTACACTGTAGCTGTCTTCAGACACTCCAGAAGAGGGAGTCAGATCTTGTTACGGATGGTTATGAGCCACCATGTGGTTGCTGGGATTTGAACTCAGGACCTTTGGAAGAGCAGTCAGGTGCTCTTACCCACTGAGCCATCTCACCAGCCCTTTTCTTTTTTTTTAATTTTTAAAATTTTTTTTGGTTTTTTGAGACAAGGTTTCTCTGTATAGCTCTGGCTGTCCTGGAACTCACTTTGTAGACCAGGCTGGCCTCGAACTCAGAAATCCGCCTGCCTCTGCCTCCCAAGTGCTGGGATTAAAGGCCTGAGCCACCACACCCAGTGACATTGCAATTCTTAATATCTATGTGCCAAACACAAGGGCTCCCAAGTGTGAAAAAAAGAAGCAGCACTACAGCTTAAGTCACACGTCCCTCACACAACTGATGGTGGAAGACTTTACTCCCTGCTCTCACCAAAAGACAGGCCATCCAAACAAAAAATAAACAGGAAATAATATAGTTAACAGATGTTATAAACCAAATGGACCCACTAGATATGAGCAGACTATTTCATCTAAACATAAAAGAATATACCTTCTTTTTGGTAGCTCATAGGACCTTCTCCAAAACTGACCATTTACCTGGATACATAGCAAATCTCAACATATACAAGAAAACGAAATAGCTCTACACAGCTTCTCAGACCACCATGGATTAGAGCTGGACATCAACAACACAAACAACTGAGTTTACAAACTCATGGAAACTGAATAACTCTCTAAATTGTAAACTCTAAAAGAAATGGATATTTTCCAGTAGATATCACTTACCAAAATTAATCAAGATCAGGTAAGCAATTTAAGCATACCTATAACCCCTTAATGAATTAGAAACAATTATTAAAAGTCCTCCCCCAAACTCCCTCATGCCAGATGGAGTTCTACTAGAATTCTCTAGTATTTCAGCTCAGAATTCTACTAGGTTTTCAAAGAAAAGTTAATGCCAATAGTCCTAGAATTATTCCAAAAAATAGAAATTGAAGTAACACTGCCCAGTTCATTTTACAAGGCCATGAATACCCAGATACATAACCATACAAAACACACAGAAATATAATTACAGACCAATTTCCCCTATGAACATGGATGCAAAAGTACCCAATAAAATACTTGCAGATTGTCTTAGTTAGGGTTTCCATTGCTGTGAACAGACACCAGGACCAAGGCATTTTTTTAAAAAAAATTTTTGTTTAGCTCTATTCCCTGTTTTTTTTTTTTTTTTTTTTTTAAAATTTTTTTTTTTTTTTTAAAAAAAATTTTTGTCCATGTTTTTTAAGATATAATCACTTAAGTAAAACAAGCTTGGCCTGTCTGCTTGTGGACGTTGTACATCGTGGTGCGCACTAGGCTCCGCACCACGATGTACAACGTCCACAAGCAGAGGGTGTTTCACGTCTTGGTTTAACAGCTCCCACTGGTTTACTACCTTGATTTCTGCATTGTTAGGACCCCTGATCATTTTGTTCCTGCTTCTGACATTTGGCCCTTACATTCTAAATCACTTAGTCGCTTTTATTAAA
>NC_034608.1:11275506-11276785 GCF_900095145.1 Mus pahari | reverse complement strand
CAGCATATGGGAACAAATTCAGAGACCCACTCCCAGACAATATGCAGAAAGAGACAGACAGATGACAGACAGACATACAGACAGGCAGACAGACAGATATGGGAGTGGGCATAGCACCTTGATATACACTGAGTGGGTCTTTGATTCCTGTGCCTGCTCTTGGGCTCTTTTATTTTTCTCTTGGCTTGTCATGTCTAACTTCAATATGATGTTTTTGTTTCATCTTATTATATTTTACCATGTTATGTTTTGTTGTTAACTCTTAGAAGCTTGTTCTTTTCTNATGAGAGATAGAAATGGAGTTGGGGGCTGGTGAGATGGCTCAGTGGGTAAGAGCACCCGACTGCTCTTCCAAAGGCGCAGAGTTCAAATCCCAGCAACCACATGGTGGCTCAAACCATCCTTAACGAGATCTGACTCCCTCTTCTGGAGTGTCTGAAGACAGCTAGAGTGTACTTACATATAATAAATAAATAAATTAAAAAAATCTTAAAAAAGAAAAGAAATGGAGTGTATCCTGATGGAATCAGAAAGGGTGGGGGGNACAATTTGTAGGTTAAAAGTTTGTGGTTGGGTTATTGTCTCACTTCTTCCACTGGAAGTCTTTCCTGATTACAGGGAATGTCAGTTTCTGTTTGCACATCCTACATTGCTAGGAGTGCTAGCTAGGGTCATCCAGATAAATTCCTGGGAGTGTCCATTGCCCTTGGTTTCTAGCTCCTCCCAGATATTCAACAGCCCACACCAGTCATCTGTCCCAGTAGTCCCTTCATCTGTCCCCTCTACTTGATCCCTACTGTTTCAATCCCCACTTCCCCCCATCCACCCCTCTCTCCCTCTCAACCCAAGATGTCTGCTCTCTTTCTGCTCCTCAGTGATAGTCAATCATCTCCCCTTTAGCCTTTCTTATTACTTAACTTCTTCAGGCTGTGGATTGTATCATGATTATCCTTTAGTTTTTAACTAATATTTACTTATAAGTGAGTACATACCCTATTTTCTTTCCTGGTCTGAGGTACCTCACTCAGGATGATATTTTCTAGTTCCATCCATTTGCCTAAATTGTCATGATGTTCTTGTTTTTAATTCCTGAAAGACACTGCGCTGTGTAAATGTACTACATTTTATGTATTCATTCTTTGGTCTAGGGACATCTCAGTTGTTTTCAGTTACTGTCTATTGCGAATAAAGCTGCTATGAACACAGTTGAACAAGTATCCTTGGTTATGGTGGAGCATCTTTTGGGTATATGTGCATGAGTGAACTCGATGGGTCTTGT
>NC_034608.1:11270103-11274844 GCF_900095145.1 Mus pahari | reverse complement strand
AAGGTGTTCATCAGCTGTAAGCGTTCCCTGGTTGACTTTTTAAGGGCCACTCATGTATATTATCATATTTTCTTTGAATAGTGATACTTTCACTTCTTTCTTTTCAATTTGTATCCCTCTGACCTCCTTTTGTTGTTTCTTGCTCTCTCTAAAATGTCAAGTACTCTGTGAATAGATATGGAGAGGGTGGACAGCCTTTCCTTGTCCCTGAGTAATGTGGAATTGCTGTAAGTTTCTCTCCATTTGATTTTTTTTCTTGGAAATTGCCTTGCTGTGTATTACTTTTCTGTGTTTGTGTGTGCACCTTGCATCTCTAATCTCTCCAAGACTTTTATAAAAGGATGTTGAAACTTGTCAAAANCCTTTTCAGCATTTAATGAGAAGATCCTGTTTTTTCTTTGTTTATGTGATGGATTTTTTTTAAAGATTTATTTATTTATTATATGTAAGTACACTGTAGCTGTCTTCAGACACTCCAGAAGAGGGTGTCAGATCTTGTTACGGATGGTTGTGAGCCACCATGTGGTTGCTGGGATTTGAACTCAGGATCTTCGGAAGAGCAGTCAGTGCTCTTAACCACTGAGCCATCTCTCCAGCCCTATATGATGGATTTTGATGGATTATTATATGTTGAGCCATCCCTGCATCTCTTGTAGAAAGTCTTCATCATGGTGGATGATAATTTTGATATGTTCCTTAATTTGTTTTGTGAGTATTTTGGCATCAATGTTCATAGGGACATTGGTTTGAAATTCTTTTTGTTGTATTTTTGTGTGGCTTAGGTATCAGGATGACTATGGCCTCAGAAAGTAAATTTGGCAGTGTTCCGTTTCAACTTTGTGGAATAGTTTGAGGAGTGTTGGTATTAGATCTTCCTTGAAAGTCTTGTAGAATTCTGCACTAAAACCATATGAGTGCATCTATTTTCTTAGGGGATATAGGCCTATTTAAATTGTTTACCTGATCTTGATTTAACTTTGGTAAGTGGTATCTATCAAAAATTTTCCCATTTCATTTAGAATATCCAATTTTATGGAGTACAGGAATTTGAAATAAAACCTGATGAGTCTTTGGATTTCCTCAGTGTATGTTATGTTATGTCACAACTCCTTTTCTGGTTTTGTTAATTTCCACACGCTCTCTTCGCCTTTGAGACAGCTTGGCTAAGGGTTTGTCTATCTTGTTGATTTTTCTCAAAGAACCAGATCTTGGTTTTGTTGATTCTTTGTATTTTTCTCTGAGTATTTACTGCTGGCTTCTCGTCTTGGGTGTGTTTGTTTCCTTTTTCCCCCTAGAGTCTTCACATGTGCTGTTAACTCACTAGTATGGAATCTCACTAATTTATTGATGGTACTTAATATTATGAATTTATCTTTTAGAACTACTTTTCTCGTGTCCCATAAGTTTGAGTATGTTGTACATTCGTTTTCATTGAATTCTACAATGTCTTTGATTTCTTTTTGTATTTCTTCCTTGAGTAGGAAGTTGTTCAGTTTCCNTGGGTTTGTAAGCTTTCTGTTGTTTCTGTTTTTGCTGAAATCCTGCTATAATCCATTGTGGTCTGGTAAGATGCAAGGCACTACTTCAATTTTCTTTTATCTTTTGAGACTTGCTTTGTGTCTACATATATGCTCAATTTTAGAGAAAAGTTCTGTGAGGTGCTGAGAAGAAGATATATTCTTTTATGTTTGGGTGAAATGTACTATAGATAACTTTTAGGTACATTTGATTCATATCATCTGTTNCTTTTATCATTTTTATGTTTAGTTTCTGTCTGAATGACCTGTCCACTGGTGAGAGTGAGGTGTTGAAGTCTCTCAATATTAAAATGTGCAGTTCAAGGTATGATTTGAGTTTTAATAATTTTTCTTTAATGAACATGGGTACCCTTGCATTTAGGGCATCAACGTTCAGCACTGATATGTCATCTTCGTGGACTTTCCTTTGAGGATTATGAAGTGTCTTTCTCCATCTCTTTAGATTACTTTTGGTTGAAAGTTGATTTGATTACATATTTTTTTTTGATTTGATGACATATTAGCATGGCTATTCCATCGTGCTTCTTGGGTCAGCTTGCTCCTGAAATCTTTTTCTATTCTTTTATTCTGAGATAATATGTATTTTGCTGTTTAGGTATTTTTCTTGTATGCAGCAGAATAGTGGATCCTGTTTTTGTATCCATTCTGTTAGCCTGTGTCTTTTTATTGGGGAATCAGGTTCATTGATGTTGAAAGATATTAATAACCAATGATTATCAATTCCTGTTATTTCGATGATAGTGTGTGTGTGTGTGTGTGTGTGTGTGTGTGCATTTTCAATTTGCTTGGTTTTCTTGGTGTTGACTTATATATTTCCTGTGTGTTCTTGTGTGTCTTACCGTACTTGAGTTAAAGATTTTATTCTCATATCTTCCATAAGACTGGGTTTTTGGACAGATATGGTTTAAATTTGTTTGATTTTTTTTATGGTATATCCTGGTTTTTCACTCTATATTGGTTAAAAGTTTTGTTGGGTANAGATGTCTGTGCTTACATCTGTGGTCCCTTAGTGTCTGCAAGATATCTGCTCAGGCCCTTCTGGATTTTAGATTCTCTGTTGAAAAGTTGTGTGTAATTCTGGTAGGTCTGCATTTATATGTTACTTGGCTTTTCTCCATTGCAGCTTTCAACACTCTTTCCTTCTTAGGTATATTTAATGTTTTGATTATTATGTGGCAGGAAGATTTTCTTCTCTGGTTCAATCTATTTGGTGTTTTGTAAGCTTCTTGAATGTTTATTGGTATCTCTCTCTCTTTTTTTTTTTTTTTTTGGTTTTTCGAGACAGGGTTTCTCTGTGTAGCCCTGGCTGTCCTGGAACTCACTTTGTAGACCAGGCTGGCCTCGAACTCAGAAATCCACCTGCCTCTGCCTCCCAAGTGCTGGGATTAAAGGCGTGCGCAACCACACCCGGCTAGTATCTCTTTTTTTTAAGTTGGGTAAATTCTATGATTTAGATTAATTATTTTCTGGACTATTGAGCTGGAACTGTTCTCCTTCATCTATTCATACACTTTTGATATTTGATCTTTTCATAGTGTCTCAGCTTTCTGCCTTAATACTTTGTGTGAGAAACATTTTGGATTTAATATTTTCTTTGACTAATGTATTGATTTCTTCAGTTGTATATTCTATGTTTGAAATTCTGATTTCCATCTCTTGTATTCTGTGTGATGCTTGTATCTGTAGTTTCTGTTCACTTCCCTAGATACTGTGTCTCCAGTACTTCCTCAGTTTGTGTTTTCTTATTGCTTCTGTTGTTTCTTGGTGTTTCTTTTCCTTTCCAAGACAGGGCTTGTGTATTCTATGCAGGTGTGGAGCTGCTACATAGTCAAGGCTGACCTCAAGGCTTCCTCCCTATTTTTCCAACTCTANGGAAAAACAGGCTTCTGAAACAACCTGGCNTGGCCCTAACTTCTATAATGTTTCAAAGANCTGGTAATGATATAGTGGNCTCTTGTGAGGCTATGCCAGTGCCTGGCAAACACAGAAGTGGATGCTCACAGTCAGCTATCAGAAGGAACACAGGTCCCCCAACAGAGGAGCTAGAGAATGTACCCAAGGAACTGAAGGGGTCTGCAACCCTATAGGTGGAACAACAATATGAACTAACCAGCACCCACAGAGCTCGTGACTCTACCTGCATATGTAGCAGAGGATGGTCTAGTCAGCCATCATTGGGAAGAGAGCCCCCTTGGTCTTGAAAACTTTATATTCCCCAGTACAGGGGAACACCAGGGCCAAGAAGGGGGAGTGGGTGGGTAGGGTAGCTGGTGCGGGGAGGGTATAGGGGACATTCCAGATAGCATTTGAAATGTAAATGAAGTAAATACCTAATAAAGATTGAAAAAAAAAAAAGACTGGGACTCTCTGGGAGGGAGCAGAAATCTGAGTGGCACCAAAGTGTGTATGTCTAATGGATTTGAGGGTCTGCAGAGTGGGAGGAATCAAAGAGTAGGGGGATCTTTGAGTTTCCTGCCTGGAGAAGATTTGTAAGCCCTGGTGTAGAGGAATTTTGATCCAGACACGTGGCTGCTCTGATCATGTCCAAAGACACTCTAGGTCTGTGTGATCTGGCCGGAACACGGACATGCCAAGCATGTTAATCACTCTGGATGGAACGCTCTAGTGGGGTTCAATTTTTTGCTTCTTCCCTTGGAGTGTTCTGGTGCTGCTGCATACCAGGCAGGGAAGGAAGGAATGCAGCTGTTTCATGGTGTGCTTCTTTCCTTGGGATATCTGGGAGGTGATGCCTACCAGGTGGGAAAGAATGAATCAAATACTTGAACGAGTGGGTCAGCAGGATTATGTGACATTCCTCAGGCTGAAAGTTATGGGTTGGGCTCGCCAGATCATGTGGAGAAGATATATCCTTCTCTATTCTTTTGATTCATTTTTTGAAGTCTCTTTTATCAGATATTAAAATGCCTATAACAGTTTGCTTTTTAGGTTTCTTTGCTTAGAATATCTTTTCCACCCTTTTACCCTGGGGTAACGTCTAACCTTGACATTAAGGTGTATTTCTTGGGGGTTGGAGAGATGGCTCAGCAGTTAAGAGCACTGACTCTTCTTCCAGATGTCCTGAGTTAAATTCCCAGCAACCACATGGTGGCTTACAAACATCTGTCATGGTATCTGACGCCCTCTTCAGGTGCGTCTGAAGACAGCTACAGAGTACTCATATACATAAAATAAATAATTCTTAA
>NC_034608.1:11268919-11270060 GCF_900095145.1 Mus pahari | reverse complement strand
CAAGTGACCATAGGTGTGTGGGTTCATTTCTGGGTCTTCAATTCTATTCCATTGGTCCACCTGTCTGTCGCTGTACCAGTACCATGCAGTTTTTAACACGATTGCTCTGTAGAACAGCTTGAGGTCAGGCATGGTGATTCCACCAGAGGTTCTTTTATCATTGAGAATAGTTTTTGCTATCCTAGGTTTTTTGTTATTCCAGATAAATTTGCGAATTATACTTTCTAACTCAGCGAAGAAATGAGTTGGAATTTCCTATGGGGATTGCATTGAATCTGTAGATTGCTTTCTCTTTAATGACTTCCTGTCTAGGTTTTTAGTTTGTTAGTTTGGGCTTGGGTTGTGTTCGAATGTGACTATTGAATGTCACAGAAGCTTTCTGTGTCATACACTCTTAACTGTGAGTGTGCAGACATTGATATCACATCAATAATATCATTGTTATTCTTCATAATAAGTTGGAGCATATAAGAACATGGCCCCCAGCAGCAGAAGAATTATGGACCCAGACAAGGCCCACAGAGGCAGTTAGGATCATAAACATAGACATGGACTAAGGTAAAGTACAGGCCAATTATATCAATATGATCTCCTAGCTATAGCAAGGCCTGCTATACTAACATGGCTTCAGAATAGAACACAGACTGCTTACGGCTATTAGATACAGCATTTCTTCATGGAGTCCAGCATGGTCTTAGCACCGTGTCTTCTCAGTGTTGAGATTCCAAGTTTATGCTAACACATCTGGCTTCACTATGACCTTCCCTAATCAATTAATGAGTTGAAGTAATCTATTGTGTTATTTATACATTATCTTTAAATCAACAAAGTGATTTTAATACAATTCCACATATCTCTGTTACTACTTTACCATCTGGCACAATATCCAAGAAAATTAAAATCTTCGGTGCTTGTGATGGCTCAGAGCACCCTGTACAGTTCACTCAACTATGTTCTTTGTCTCCCCACTTTCAGGACCTCCAATGCAGGGCTCTTCCACCCTCTTCTGGACTTATGTGCTCACACAGTCACATGTGTCTCTTTTCATATATTCTGTTAACAAGATGGAATGCAGAGCATGCCCTTGGAAAGTATAAAGGGTGGGGAAAGCTAATTGTGTTTGTCTACACCTTTAATCCCA
>NC_034608.1:11262104-11263803 GCF_900095145.1 Mus pahari | reverse complement strand
TGGGTGGTACCATCTATGGGCTGGTACTCTTGGCTTCTATGAGAAAGTAAGCTTAGCAAGCCAGGTGTAGCAAGCCAGTAAGAAACAACCCTCAATGGACTTTGCATCAGCTCCTGCTTTCTGACCTGCTTTAGTTCCAGGCCATGTTCCTCTGGTGATGAACAGCAGTATGGAAGTGTAAGGTGAATAAACCCTTTCCTTCCCAACTTGCTTCTTGGTCATGATATTGGTGCAGGAATAGAAACACTGACTAAGACACACAAAATACAAAACCACAGATAAAACCTTCAAGCAGAAACAAGAAACAACAATTAAATAGTGCTCATATAAAAGACCTCTCTGTGACATTGAAAACATAAATCAAACCTTTTCTCTCTATAAGGCAGAAATGAGAAACAACCAGAAAGAGATGCACATGCACAAAGAAAAGAACCAGATTGGTGGGCCTCTCTCAGCAACCCTGAGCCCAACCTACCCCAGACTGTGACTCAGGATGTCTGTCGGCCCTGAAATACCCACAGCTCCCAGATACATCTATGCCTAACTGCAACCAGCAAGGGTACAGAAGCAGGGCCTTGTTCATTAAAGGATGGAATCCTCAGCTCCCTGAGCCATGGCTACCCAAACAGAGGCTCAGGACGACTCCTGGCCCCATCTTTGCCAAGAATCCCAGACACATCTTCCCTAACCACAAATTGGCCGTGGAATAAATTTGAGGCCTTGTTCCCAGAAAGATGCGGCACCATTTAGAATCAGTGAATTGAAAAAGGCACAGCCAGAATCAAAATCAACCAAAACTTGAAAAAGATAGAGCCTGTAGTAAAAAGAACCAACCAGAAGGTGTTTCAATTAAGGCCAAGTCCTTGAAGTAGAGTTTCAATACCAGGGTGGGTTTGTGCTAGATGTAAGAGCCTTTTGATTTCCAGAGTATTTAGACCTTGAGTGCTCCTGGGTAGATGAGGGTGGGATGGGGTCACTTGTATGGTCCTGTTCTATGACTCTTCACTCCTTGGTTAGAGTCAGAGATTCCAGCAGAAAGGAAGAGGATCTGTGACTTTTTAAAAATTATTTTATTTTTTGCACTCCAAATATTGCCCTTGTCCATATCATCCCTCATGAAGTTCTTTACCCCTGCTCACCATTGGCTCTGAGAGGGTGCTCCCCCACACAGGCTCCCCTCACCCACTCATCCACCTACCCCACCTCAACACCTCCAGTGATCTAGGAATTTTAAACTTTGGGGGAGAACAATAAATTGCTAGCCTCCCTGGGCTGACAGAGTCATATTAAAACAGGAGCTATTTGCATATTTATTGAAACGTTGAGCATGCAGGCATGGGAGACAGAGGCAGGTTTTCAGAAAGAGTGAGGCTCCTGACTGATCCCTGCTCTATAAGAAGTCCAAAGCATGTATTGGGTAGGTCTGATTGGTGGTCTCTGGAGCTTTTCTGATGTGTTTCCTATTTTCCAGGTTCCCCTGTAGGAACATGCTCCGATACAATCAGAGCCCACATATGCCCAAAGGTCCTGCCTTGCATTCAAAATTCCAAATGTCTTCATATGCACTCATAGAAACCAGTTTTCAAATGCATCAAGAGTCTGCAAGGAATTTGCCTTTCCAAGTATGCCAGAGTCCCCTAGTGAACCCAAGAAGTCCAATGCAACCAAGTCTTTCAGTCCCTGAAAGGGACCTATGTCC
>NC_034608.1:11255739-11257677 GCF_900095145.1 Mus pahari | reverse complement strand
CTTGGAACAAACTTCCCATAAGAAATATTTATCTGTGAGAATTAAAAGGACCAGGATATCATAGAAGCAAAACTCACTGGGGAATATGAGGCTATCTAGATGTTTTGGGGCACTCAGTGTGTTCCTAAGATTTGTAGGCCTAGATATATAAGGAGACACCCTGGCAATTGGACAGTGTTACACTTGTCCTCCTGGGGGACATAGGGACCTTGGGTCATTTAAGAGACTAGTTGCCATTAGAGAATTGATTGCATTGATATTCCTGGGAGGTCTGGGGGACTTTGAGATGCATGGAGACTATGGTTCCTTTCAGGCTCTTGTGGCATTTGGACCAATGTTTTTATATGTGCACATGAAAACATTTCCTAACGTACAAGGGAATGGGGACATTTTATCATTTAAAAAATAGTTTCTGTGGTAGGATGGATCTATTTGCAAAGCACCAGTAACTGTAGAGCATGGAATTTTGTAGGGATATAATCAAACAGGAATACATGGGAAGAGTGAAACAGATCCACAAGGCCTAGGGATACCTGGTTGGCAAATAAGAAAAAACACAATTGAGATATAATACTGAGAGGCTGGTTTATTGACATGTGAGCGCTTGAACTCAGGAGTCAGGGTGCTCACCTAGACTTGACTCAGCCCCAGTCTTTTATTGAAATCATACAAGGAAATTGGTTTACAAAATTCATAGGGGAGGTAAGAAAACGCTTCTCTATTTTCCTGTGCCAACATTTTCTTGTGACACAGAGTAATACAGATTTAGAACAGAAAAAGGAACCATACAATCAGAGACATAAAAATTTTACAGCAAGCACAATTTTTTATATCTCCCGACCACCAATATCCACTGAGGTCGGGGGCAGTGGTATTGTGGTTACAAAGTCAGTATCTTTCAGACGTATAAAAGATAATACAGTTTCATAAAAGGGCAAACATGAGGTCATACTACTGACTCTGCAGTCTTTATAGTTTTTGGACCCTCATCTGTCGATCTACAAAAACATCCTCATCTAACATGTATGGAGAATTCCTAGTGGGCTGCTGCCATTGTCCCTAAACCTAAGGAATCCAGTGCTAACTTTCTGGGGAATATCTGTATATTAGTCCATCCTCAATTTTATGATACAAATATTCTATTATTATCATACAGAATTGAAACTAAGATCGGGAAACATCTGCAAATTTACTCATCGTTGCCTGTGGCTCTCTAGGTTACTTTCATTTCCACCTAGAGCAAGTGACTGCAACACACATTTCTCTTGAATAATTGAACAGCATTCACTTTAATATTATTGGTAATATCTAGTTTATGGATATCAATTGGAATCCTACTAGATCTTCTCAGGTTACCAAATACCAGTTTAATCCAGAAAGGAAGAAGAAGGAACAGTAAATAGATAAAAAGAATGATAAGTGCTAAGAATAATTGCAGAAATGACATCACAAGGTGCTTGCCCCAAAGTAGCAGGCTTTGGGGCCTCTAAGTACACATACTGGGGTCAACAAGGGGTATAGTCTTGTGTTCTGAAACATGGTACTTCCGGCAGGTTTGTCTTCCTTGTCATCAGGTGTCCCAGGCATCTTGAGCTTAATGTGGGGTCTCTCCAACATACTGGCACTTGGGGAGACCACCACTCAAAGTTTACCATTCCAATGTCCTGTCTTCTTCCAATGGTTACTTCCATGACTTAGTAAGGAAGGATGGTACTCTAAAGAAGACAAGACAAGTAACCTTCCAGCATACCCACATGACCTATAAAAGAAAATTCATGTTCAATTCACCCTGTTTGCTGGGAGGTGGTGGTGCACGCCTTTAATCCCAGCACTTGAGAGGCAAAGGCAGGCGGATTTCTGAGTTTGAGGGCAGCCTGGTCTATAGAGTGAGTTCCAGGACAGCCAAGATAATACACAGAAAAACCTGTCTCAAAAAAA
>NC_034608.1:11252177-11253323 GCF_900095145.1 Mus pahari | reverse complement strand
ATGCTCAGCTTTCTAACTTCTCATTGAGTATATGAAATCACATGTGACTTGTGACTCTATATGCCCATGAAGTCCAGAAGAGAGTGGGAGATTAATCCCTTTATTGGAGGTCCAGAATGTTAGACAAAGAACAGGGAAACTAGGAATTGAACAGTGTGCTTCATCAAAAGCCCACTGCACCTGAGCTATCATGAACCCAAGATCTTAATTTTCTTGATGTTGTGGAACATTGTAAAATAGTAAGAAGACATTTGTAATTTGATTAGAATCACCTTATTAATTTAAAGATAAATATAAGTCATGCAGTGGGGATTGGAACAACTCATGAATTGATAAGAGAAGGTCATAGTAAAGGCAGGTATATTAATTCACCTGGAATCTCAACACTCAGAAGGAAGACATTGGCCAGAATGTTAAGGACATCCTAGATGACATGATGATCTCCTGTATTTAAACACTGGTGACTGGTCTGGACTGCAGCCTGAAGCCATGCTGGTGTCAGCAGAACTTGTTGGACCACAGAGGCCATATTGAGGGGAGTGACATATGCTTCTCCATTATTCCATGTCAGTGTTATGATTCTGGAAACCTCTGAGAACCCTTTCTGAGTCCAGGAACTTACTGATCCTGGTGACCTGGTTCATGGTGTGCTTTCACAGGAAACACTGGAAACACCCATAATTCATGCTTTCCCTAACTGTAAAAAGCAAGAACAATGTTATTGCTGTGATATGATGGCTACAGACTCACTGTTTAAAGGGATGGACAGGGCAACTGCTATTCATATGCCAACTCACCCCACCTCCAAAGAAATTAATATACTAGACAGGGAGGTACTGCAGAAAAATTTTAAAAGGGGTAGGATAGTGAAATGTACATCTCCACAGTTGATGGCTAATGGAAGGTGTACAGGAGGGGAAGAGGTTTATTCTATTTATGGAGCAGTCTATGCAGAATATGTCCCCATGCTCCAGTGAAAATATAGGTAATGCAAAATGGTCTACTTTTTAAATTTTTTTCTCTTTGGGGTACAGGGGTAACATGAGTGAATACACATGAAAGGACAAGGAAGTGTGTGTGATCAGGTGGTATCTGACATAATATGAGAGAGTCAGTACAAATGTTATGTTAAAGAAATAGTTGTAT
>NC_034608.1:11247778-11251570 GCF_900095145.1 Mus pahari | reverse complement strand
CAGACAGAAAAACTCAACTCCACTGACCTGCACTGCACTCACTGAACTGACTCTCAGCTAAGCAACTCAATTCTCAACTCACTCAACTGCCTCTCTCTGATATACTCTCAAGTAGCTGTTCTCCTTTGAATTTGGAACATCCTGTCATTATTTCAAATCTTTTTGTAATTGATCACTTTTTCTTCCCTTCAATTAGATCTCATTGTTTGCAATTAAAGGTGTATACTAAAGTGTTGTACCTCACACTTTAGTAAGGTTGTAGTCTAGCATGTCCAGACAGCTTTTCTAAGCTTAGGACAAAATGGACAATTATTTTTCTTATCAAGGTTCTATCTTTTCCACCTAATGTAGGGAACCCAAGAGCCAATTTACAACCTGAAGAATGTCATAAAACCCTGCTGGTCCAAACATTCTGAACTTTGTTTCACCTTTTTCTACCTGGTGTGAATCAGTTCACAGACATCCCAAGTGAATAAGAAGCTCCTTTCTCTGTAATAACTCCAGCCTGTGTCAAGTTCACACACAAAACCAGCCAGTACATTGTGTTTATGTTTCTTGTTATGAGATGACTTTGACAAGATGACTTTGATAAGACAAATTTCACAAATGACTTTGAATTTGACAGACTTAATAACAAGAGACAGGCTATATCTATTACATTCTACAGGTTCCCTTCACCACAGAAGTGACCAGGAAGCTGGTTCCTGGCCCCACACGGGAGCCCACGAGTGATCAAGCAGCTAGTGATACTTGTTCCCCCTAACTTGCCCAGACTGAGGTTTTAACACCATTAAAAGTAAGAGAAGGCTCTTTGCCTGTCATTAAGCTCTCCTGGCAGGTGTCAAGGAATCCACAAGATGGTCCAGAAATTTGGCTAGAGTATATGACATTAGGCAGAAAGAAAACGAAAGCCCTACAGCTTTTTTTAGAGTGGGTCATGGAGACACAATACACCCCCACAGATCCTAAATTATGGGAGAACAGAAGCAACAGATTTGAGATCTGGCAAAGATCCTGTTTGCAGATATGGCCAAACCAAAAAACTGTAAGAGAATCCTAAAACAGATAGCCTCAAAAGGAGATAGGTGGGACCCTAAAGATCAAAAGTGTACTCTCCCCTAGCCTAGGATAACCTAAGAAATAATAAAAAATTAATAAAGTTCAATATTCTGTCTTGCTAAAACCTAAAGTTAGAGTCCCTTCATCAGTATATAAATGACTTGCCAGTGGCAACAGAAACAAAACAAAGCCCCAGGACCTCTTATATGCCCTGACACATTCGGACTATTGAACTTCTGCCAAGAAGGCATTACTCTGTCAAATACAGGTCACCTCATTAGATCTGTGGATACATACTCAAAATTGGGGCCCTGGCATTAGCCAATGGCCAATGTGTCACCAGTTGATAGAACTGGTCTCTGCCCTGATTACACATCAGTGCAGCAATGACCTCCTGGTTAAAGATAATGCCAGAATGGCTCAGGACTAGCCACTCTTCTTGAATGCCTCCAGGATAACTTTTCAGCTGCCCTGATGCCAGACCTTGACCTCGATCAATGGGCCTCTACATGACGGATCAGATGGATACAGAGGCAATGTGATTCACCAGTGGCAACAGCCTCATTCAGGATGGAGAGAGGTATGCTGGGGCAGTGAAGGTCTTAAACACTGAGATCATATGGGCAGAGCCACTCCTGGCAGGAATATCAGCCCAGAAAGCTGAACTAGAAGCTCTGACCAAGGCATCAGAATTGAGAAAAGCTGAGAGACGAACATGACTGAAGTGCCTTTGGAACTGCTCATATCTGTGGGGCTATTTATAGGAGAGAGGCTTTAGATGGCAGAAGGAAGGACTAAACTCCATCCCAGGGGGCAACAAGGAAGCCCAGTGGATGATCCCAAAAAATGGGCCCATCATGCCCTTGATTGCCCTACACACAGGAGATCCCATACTCTCTGATCAGACAGAAGATATGATTTAGGCAAAAACCCTGTCCATGTCTCAGTTTCATAATTGATGATAGAGCATAGTTGACTTTAAACTAATTGTACCAGAGAAAATTAATCTAAATATACTGAAAAAGATTGTCACACATGGGAGCCTGGAGATTGCAGGACTTAATCTACCAGTCCACATCAAAATTAGAGATGCCAATTTAAAAATAGCTGAAATTGTTAAAAACTATAAGGCTTGTAAACTGACTATTGCAGTTGCCAATGAGAAGAACCCCTGTACTCAATACCAGAGCACCAAGCCAAGACTCTACAAATATTTGGTGGTATTTATACATACATTTTTAGGATGGAGTAAGAATTTCCCAACTAAGCATGAGATGTAGCAACAGTAATAAAGAAACTACTTAAAGAAAAATTTCCAAAGTACAGTTTTTCTACACTTACAGAGTTCAACAGTAGACCTATAATTGTGGCCCAGGGAAGTTAGAGATTGGTTAATATTCTGGGGACTGGTTAGAAACTTTATTGTTCTTACAGACCCCAGAGTTCAAGATAGGTAGAAAAGATAAACAAAACCCTAAAATACCCATAAACAGAACCCATAAGTAAATTGACCTTAGAGGCTGATGGTGATGAGGTAACTCTTCTTTCCTTCATTCTTTACAGAATATGTTTGGTTCACCTATTGATCGAAGTTATTACAGAAGCAGATAATTGTTAATTGTAATATAATCTTCAGGGTGTCCAATAGGTATACAAATGTGTTTGGCTTAGACTTCCTGCTTTCCATAAAACAGGTCCACCTCTGGAGCTCCACCAACTTTAGCCTGGAGATTGGGCACAAATCAAAAGACACTGCTAGGGGTCACTGGGGTGTTACTAAAAGGGTTTTTGTGCTACAGAGTTATAATGTTGATCCACTACACATCTATTCACAGTTATAGAAGATGCTAGACAGCAGGAGAATTCATCCACAAGACTCTCTCCTGTTCCCCGCTGATGGTACCTTTGTCCCAGAAACACCACAAAGTCATAGACTTGCTACTTACTGTTTTCATGAAGCTTCATGAAGTCCCAAGTTTGGGACTGCTAGTCACATTAGAAAGCTTGTGGAGGGGTGAGATTCTAAGTCTTTTAAGTTCAGATTCCATTTCAGGGAACCTGTCATAAGTTTGAACTCAGGCAAACTAACAGGCTGGTACCTAACATTAGTTTCCAAGTTGCCCCCTACAACCCAACAAATCCAGAGCATAGTTCCAGTCTCTAGGCTAATCCCTAACAAGGACAACACCTCCAGGTTATTCCCTCAACAAATCTGCACTACCAGGTTAGAAGCCCACCCCCTGCTTAATGACCACCAATGCAGAGGGGAGCAGAAATTAAGTTTATGATATTGCTGTGGGCCAGGCCCAGCGTGGGGATCTACTTTTTCATTAGTTCTTCTTAAGGCAGCAGAGGGGGAAGAGCGTGAGGAAAGGGTAACACTTGGTCTAACAATTCAAGGATAAGACCTTGTCTTACAAGATATTTAGGGTTGCTATATATTAAGAAGTTTACTTATCTAAGTTACTATGCTGCTTTAGCTGACCTGCTTTCTGTGATCCTCTGAGGCCAGAAACTGCAGTTTCTGGCACTTAGCACTTCTTCCTGAAAACACAAAGGATTGTGTATTTTGTACTATCTCAGCAGGAGCTGCTCAGCACTAACTTTCAATCTGCTTAATTGGAAGTCACAGGGAGAGAAAGGGGCCACTTAGAAAATACTCACAGGAGAATATAGAAGATAAAGTATGGAGTAGACACTGAAGGGAAGGCCATCCAGAGACAGCCCAACCTA
>NC_034608.1:11245102-11247539 GCF_900095145.1 Mus pahari | reverse complement strand
CTTCAATTCTATTCCATTAATCTACTTGTCTGTCACTCTACCAATACCATGCAGTTTTTAGCACAATTGCTCTTTAGTACAGCTTAAGGTCAGGCATGGTGATACCACCAGAGGTATATTTTTTTGTTGAGAAAGTTTTTGCTATCCTAGGTTTGTTTATTATTCCAGATGAATTTTCAAATCGTCCTTTCTAACTCTATGAAGAATTGTGTTGGATCCTTTGCTTATTGTAATATATTTTACATTTTTATTATGAAATACTTTTTTCCAGGAAACTTCATTAAGTACCTGACTCTGATGCAAGCTATTCCAATGTCTAATATGTCTCATTTCCATCCATTTTACACACTTTTACATTGATTGTCATCGTTGTTTACCTTCACATGAAATGTTAACCGAATATGTGATAAAATATGTAATAAAAGTTTTGAACTAACAGTACCTTAATGGCTCCAGTAGAAGGGATAGTATTCAAATAAAAATATGTAGTATTCCAAGATTCCACCTTCTTACGACTATATTCTACAATCAAATCAGTGTGGTAGTGCACAGTTATAATGTCAGCACTTGTTTATTTGAGGTAGGGAGACTGTGGTGTTGATAGCCATCTGAGTTACAGCATGAGATCATAGCCCAAAAGGAAACAAAATCTCCCCAAAGTATCCCAAATTAATAACTATTAAGAACATTTTTATGAAACTTGTAAAACTATATTATTCTCAGTTACCCATAGGAAGCAATATTATTTGGTATAAGAATTAACCTCTGTCAAGTTCTTTATGCACAATTCCTTCATTCATATTGAAAACTGTATAGAAGTATTTCTATGAGTTTCCTTAAACATCTTACTCTAGGTGGGATATGCTAGCACTTATGTAGCAAAGCCAGATTGTTTTCTGATCTCTTTGAGGTAAAGTTCATTATGGTCTCTATAACAATTTTAATTCTAGTATGCATGGCTCCATTGTGAGAACTAATCTCAAGTAAAATCATCTCAGCGAATCTAGGAGATCTGTTGGCACCCATCTGTAAGCATAATACTGAGGAAAAGGTAGACAGTTCAGAAATTTCAAGGTCTTCATCCACTACAAATTAAGCCTCAATCATGTTAGGCCCCTCTTCCAATGTACTCTCTATCCCAAATAAACTTTACCTTCTATAATTTTAGGACCAAAAATCATTCATGTTGAAGGCCAAATCAGTATACAAATGCTTCACATGTCTTCTGCCCTCTCCCATGGCCTCATTCATTCCCCAACTCCATTCAGTGCTTTTTCATTTCATTGTTCCATTTTTCATCCCCCATACACATTTTCCTTCTTTGTGTATGTTTTTCAGAGCGCTCTGTTTATTACCCTCTTTTTGTTTCCTCTTCTTTTAGGACACCAGAGGAACTGTAGAGAAGATCTGTGAGTTCCTTGGAAAGAAATTAGAGCCAGATGAGATGCATCTTGTCTTCAAGTACAGCTCCTTCCAAGTCATGAAAGAAAATAAGATGTCTAATTTTAGTATCATCAGAAAAGATGTAGCTACTAGTGGTTTGCAGCTCTTAAGGAAAGGTAAAAAAATTCAGAATATGTCAGACCATGTGAAGGTATTCTGCCATTGGGACTCTAAGAAACTATTGTGAATATATCAGTAGTTATTACTCAACATTAATCATTTCTAACAAAACTTACAAGGGAACTTTTCCATGGTAATGATGTGGGCTTAAGGCACTCTGAAATATTGATTTGTTCTGGAAACTAATGTTGGGATTCCAGATGGTAATGTACAATACCCTTAATGGAAAATGAGAAAATAGATATATTTCTATGAGGGTTTGTAAGGCTCCCTGTATCATAGACCTGAACTCTAAAAATTGTTTATTGCATCAGAGCACAGATGTATCTGGAGTGGTAACAGAGAAACTGTTTCCACTACATTCTGGGAAAGATGTGAATAGGACAAGATTGCTGCCTCAGAGCAGTCCAGGAATAATCCTCATAAGGGCTAAGAGAAATATTCTCCAGTATTAAAATCTGATGGTTTTTGCCAAACAACATTTGGACTGATGCAGACTTATGGCTGCTCTCTTTAATCTGAATTCTCTTTTCTTAAATGGTAGTAAATATCCTCAAAATTCAGGTGCTAAATCTTTATGCTGGTAGAAGTTAATGTGTATAGTTTTGTAGCTGTGAAGTTATGGAGTAACTTTGCCAGAATGAATCACAACTGGAGTATCACCCACTTGTAATTGAAGAATATGAGCTGAGATGGGTCTCACTGTTGAAGAATGAATAAGTGTGATGTTAGGTCTTTGGGGGTGAGTAAAGCACACCAGTCATGATGGCTAAGATAAAAAACTCAGGTGACAGGAGATCCTTGTGAGGATGTGGAGAAAGATGAACACTCCTGTCAGGGACCAGGTTGAGAAAACCCAGGCATCCTACATCCC
>NC_034608.1:11193717-11195488 GCF_900095145.1 Mus pahari | reverse complement strand
CCCTGTCTCAAAAAACCAAAAAAACAAACAAACAAAAAACAACAACAACAACAAAAACAATGACTTCATGAAATTCTCAGGCAAAAGGATGGAACTTGAAAATATCATTCTGAGTGAGGTAACTCAGTCACAAAATAACACCATTAGTATATAGTCACTGATACGTGGATATTAGCCAAAAAGTTTGGGAAACCCAAGATTCAATTCACAGACTATATGAAGCACAAGAATAAGGAAGACCTAAGTGTGAATACTTCAGTGCTTCTTAGAAGGGTGAGCAAATTATTCCTAGGAGGAAATATGGAGATAAAATCTGGAACAGAGACTGAAGGAAAAGTCATCCAGAGACTGTCCTACCTGGGAATCCATCCCATATACAATCACAAAAGATTTGTCACCACAGGAATATGGTCATCTAAAAATAAATGACTAAAGCTTTTGGGAGAAGCACTACTGTTAATAGATGACTTCTGACTCCTGAACTCCAGCCTGTGTGGATACAAAGTCATCAGCACTCTAATTTATGGTCTTACCTTAGAAGAGAAGTCTATCCATGAATTTCTTGTCATAAGTTTGAATTTGGCAAAGGCAACAGTATTTGTACATAAAAGGTTGTAAGTAAAAGCTAAAAAGAATGCTGTGGCTTGTTTAATAGAGATGTGCTATGGAAACTAACAAGCAAAAGTTCTGTTGGAGACACACTGAAACAAATGCAACAGAATTTAGAAAACAATTCTTTTATGAAAAACGTCATTTTCTGTTTTCTAGAAAGATTGTTTAAGGATGTGCGCACAATGGGATTTAATTAAGTCTCTTCCAAAATAAATGATATTTTATGTATCATATCTTTTAGGAGGTCTATCTATCTGTCTATCTATCAATCTAAGTAGTAGTTATCTCAAAACACTTGATCTGACTTTATAAGTCAATATAGTGGTTATATGACATAATTTTTTGCATTAGCATATACCTTTTATCCTGGAGAATTATGTTCCCTATAGCAGTGTTGTAGCTCACAGTCAATAAGTCATAATTCTCATTGGAACCAGGGCACTGAATGTGAACACCATTTTTTTTACCCCTTATTCACTACTTTAGTATAGACGATGCTGAGATGAATATGTTGGGAAATGGTTTTGAAAAAACAAAATGCATTAGGATAATATTTGTCCTCCCAAATACTTCATCAGACTGATGCTGTTTTTTAATCTTAAAGGAATTACAAGATCAAAGATTAATTTCTTTACTCACCATTAGACGTCAAATTCCCTAAAGTTTAAAGCCATGAGAAGCTGTGTTAAGCATTATACTGGCTTTATCCGGAAGTAATTCTCTAGACCTATTTCACTGTCCTTAAGATTTACTCCTTAACTGGACATAAGAAAATACCCTTTATTGCTTCTGAAGTGATATTCTGAACAGCTACTCTTTACAGGGAGACTCACTCATTTGGTTAGGTTGGATTAATCTGGTTTTAAGATTTAAGCAATAATTTTCCACATACAAGTGTGTTCATTTTGATTCCCTATTCAGACACTGCAGAAAACACTCTAATTTCAGCCATTGTTTGCTTGATAGAAATTTTGTAAAGGCATTGTCTCAAGTCATGTTACTGAGAATGTCTTCTGACAAACCTCAGAGGTCTTAGCCCTCATTACTTTACACTAGGTGTTTTCTTGACAGTGGTCAGGGCATTAATCATGGTTATTGATGTCCTTAGAAGACACAGGAAAAATTAACTAAGACTGGGGGAAAAGACCACTATCTGCAG
>NC_034608.1:11190437-11193193 GCF_900095145.1 Mus pahari | reverse complement strand
TTTTTTTTTAACATATCCTACTGGGGACTTAAAATTAACTTACGTGATACCTAAAGAAAGTAATATAATAAGGAAAAGCATTACTTCTCTTGTCAATATTTTTGGCTTCAAATATCTATCATGATTTTTGGTATCATATCAGGGGTTAATTATTCCTCATCAACAAAATGAGATCAATGCAAGCATCTTGCTCACTCATTCGTGAATGCTTTCAACAATTCCATATTGAACATGTTCTATAGGTCTGATACTCTTTCACAAATGAAGCCTTTCAAAACTGAAGAAAAAATATCTTTTTCAAATATTAGCTACATATTCATTACATTCATATATAAAAAAGATTGTGCATGGAGTATAATGAAGTGTTACAGATATGAGGTAAAATACAGCAAAGGTGGGAGCTTTGGTGATTTACATGAAGTAAAGATTAGAGAAATTATTACAGTGACATAAATAAAAAAACAAAAATGTGTTTACATAGAAAAGTTCAGCAGTCCAGGAAGAATAAACATGAAACATATGAAGAGCAGTTGAATAATTTGAGGTCTCTAAGGCCAAAACGAAAGGTCTGCTGGAATGTTGTGATGCAAGCTAACATATGTTCAATGAAGACAGATATATAGAGAATAGGGAATACAATAATGTACAACTTCATGCATCACCTAATACCCTGACTAAGTGAAAAGAGAAGTCTTCAGATTTTCTCAGCTGGAAGTGGCTGGGGCTCCTGTATCTATTGGAAGTGTCAAGATGATTATTCTGCAGTTCATACAGTGTGAATCTCCAGTTCCGGGGGATCTGATGTCTCCATCCTCTTCAGGAACCTGTATTAATTTGTACCAATATAACACAACTTAAAATTAAAATGTTTTGTAAAAGTTGCTCATATCCTGTGAAGAATTTTATAACTAAACGATAAAATATAGAAAGAACAAATGAAGTTTGTTTTGATTGTTGAGAAACTTTATTGGATTGGATAGTGTGATGGATATAGGTAAAATGGGAAGCAAGAATAATTTGATCATATAAAAAAGGAGATGCAATGTTGCAAGTGTTATATTGTATGCCTTATAAGTCAGGAAAGAAGAAGTTGGAACATTATTTCTACAGAGGAAAATGTCTTTGTGTGTATTATTTCACGACATAAGAAGGGTTTTCTGGAGAACCACTCAACTTTGGATTTTATTGTGTGGTCCTTGTGAAGTAGATAGTAAAGCATATGAAGGAAGGACTGAGTACTGTGTTAACATTATTATTAATCCACCTACGTATCTGCTTCATATTTTCCAGGTAAAACTGGGGACTGGAAGAATTACTTTACAGTAGCCCTAGCTGAAGCATTTGATAAAGTATACCAGGAGTAAATGGCTGGTTTCCCTCTAGGGCTGTTCCCTTTGGAATAAGTTCTTAAAACTTTTAAATCTTATACAGACACTGTTCTATATAAGATTTTCCTGTTCTTGTACATATGAATGACAGGATGCGGTCATAGAATAAATATTGTAATTGAATTGTTTTAGTTTTCCCATTATTTTATTCACCTTACAAACTAATCGCAGACCCTCTTTCCTTTTGTCCCAGTCTCACCCTTACACAGCCCTTCCCCTATTACTCCCTCTCCTCCTCAGAGAAGGGGAGGCCCTCCATTCATGCCAACTCTCTCTGGCACATCATGTCACAGCAGAACTAAGTGCATCATCTCCCACTGAGGCCAAACAAGGCAGCCCAGCTAGGGAAAAGAAATCAAAAGGCAGGCAACAGAGTTAGAGACAGGTACTACTCCATTAGTTAGATGACACCTATGTAGATGAAGCTATGCATCTGTTACATATTTATAGGGGGCCTAGGTACATCCCATGCATACTCTTTGGTTGGTCACTCAGTCTTTATTAACCCCAATGGGCTCAGGTTTGTTTACTCTGTAGGTTTTCTTGTGGTGTCCTTGACTGCTCCAGCTCTCTCAATCCCCCACTCTTCCACAAGACACCCCACATTTTGCCTAATGTTTTGAAGTGGGCTGTATTAATTAGATTGTTTTTACTGCTGTGAACAGATACCTTGACCAAGGTAACTCTTACAAGGACAAAGTGTAATTGGGGCTGGCTTACAGTTTCAGAGGTTCAGTCCATTATCATCAAGGTGGGAACATGGAACCATCCAGGCAGGCATGTTGCAGCATGAGGAGAGAGCTCTATATTTTTATCTGAAGGCTACTAGTAGAACACTGGCTTCAAGGCAGCTAGGATTAGGGTCCTAAAGTCCACACCCACAGTGATACACCTACTCCAACAGGGCCACACATTCTAATAGTGCTATTCCCTGGGTCAAGCCTATACAAAGTATCTATCACACATTCTCTGCATGCGTTTCCTTCAGCTTCTTGATGAAGCCCCACAGAAAACAGGTATCTTAAGCACCTATTTGCAATCATAGATGAGTATCATCAATAGTGTCATGGATTTGCTGTCTCCCATGGGATGGGTCTTAAGATGAATCAGTCACTGGTTGGTGATTCTTTCAATTTCTGCTTTTTCATTACCACTGTATATTTGTAGGTAGTACATATTTTGGATTGAAGGTTGGAGGTCCCCTCCCTCCACCTAAAGATGGTAGCTACTTCAGGATACATTTTTCTCACTTCTAGACTCACCCCCATAGATCACATAACTGGGTCTGGTCATCAAATAAATCCTGTTATTGAATTGTTAAGGTTTTTAAAAAAGAAAATATTATTATTATTATTATTATTATTATTA
>NC_034608.1:11116257-11117188 GCF_900095145.1 Mus pahari | reverse complement strand
AGTGTTACTTAGATGTATATTTGTTTAGTATTGATCAGTCGCTTTTGGACAAGCCAATTGAAAGAGGTACATGGGAACAATGGGTTTTTTAACAGGAAGCAGCCACTATTGCTAGAAGGAACACAGAGATATAAAAGAAGGACTTTTTCAAGAATAACTGACTGGAGAGTATGTTCTTGGTACAGTGATGTCTACCTGAAGATGAGTTGTTGCACACACACATACACACAAATACCCCCCCCACACACACACACAAAATTAAACAGAAAGCCTCATGGTTTTATTTATGTCTACTTGATATGGGCTAGTATGAAATGGTAATAGTATATATGAATTGTGAAAATGCCTTTTCTTGATTTTTCAGCAATCAAGTATAGAGGTTATTTTTGTGAATATTAATAGATATGATAGCACCCAAGGCAGTATGGCAGTTTCCAAATCTAGGTACATAGTCATGTGTTGTACCGTGAATCACGTTTTGCAAGCCATGAGGAGCAATCCATGAATTCAAAATCTTCCATGGCCTCTTTAAGTATAAGAAGACATTTATTTTTTACTCTTAAGAGCTGACTCTCAGTAGAGACTACAATGTAACAAGTGTGTTTACTAAATGTAAAGTTGTTATCAGTAGAAATCTATTTCAGATTTTGGAAAATTGGCATGTTCCTCTTTTGGAGAGGGGATAAACACACACACACATACACAAACACACACACCCTATCTTGGGATTCTCATGCTCATGTAAAGATGTGTATTACAATGTTGTCTGCCCTATATAAGATGTGGAATGTTCCTAGTAACTGTGAGAAAAACTTGAACAGATGATGAAGTATTCGATGGCACTCAGACAAGTTTATTTTCATCTTCCACTGTTGTTGATCTTCCATTGTCTTTCTACACTTACTGTCTTCTGGTTCTTAACCTAACATCC
>NC_034608.1:11074748-11081050 GCF_900095145.1 Mus pahari | reverse complement strand
TGGTCAGCAGGACCCTGTTCTGAGTCAAGTTATTTTTCTGTGTTAATGAAGGACAGACTTATTACAGCAACAATATGAAGTAGCTGGTGGATATGGAACAAAATGACTACAAATTTCCTGGGGTTGGAGGGGTAGGCCTCAACAGTGTTTAGTGTTCTGTAACAATCCCCCACTCTGTGAGTTATTTAAGTGAGTAAAATGGTTTTGAGAGAAAATTAATGTGTTCTATTTTACTACTTCACACCATTGAAAACATTAGATTTATTATTGAATTCTAGCTAAGCTAAATAAAATGTTTGAAAAATCTGGAAGGAGTTGGAAAGGGAAAAGCAGAATCACAATTAATTGTATATATTTTTTAAGAAAAATTCTGATAACAATTTAAATTTTTCAGACTTGTAAGTTGTCCCACCTGAATGACGTGGTTTTTCATCTCTGGGAAATCCTGAAAACAACTTTGATGTCCAGTGACCAAAAAAATGAGATTTATTTTATTTATATTCAGGGGTTCTGTGGACTCAATCCAGAGCTTTAGAATGTTTATGGAGCACTTCCCTCCTCATCTCTGTTTTGTAAAGAAACTAGTTATTTTTAAAACTTTGGGCAGATACACTGGTGCACACCTTTAATCCTTGTACTCTTTGTTTAAGGCTAACCAGCCTTGTCTGCACAGATAGCACTAGTCCAGCCAGAACAACACAGGGAGACATATCTCAAAAAAATTGTGCAGACTGAAACAAATGCAGATACCCACAGACAAACATTAGACAGAGGTCTGGGACATTTGTGGAAGAACTGGGAGAAGTACTAAAGACACTGAAGTAATTGGAAACCCCACAGAAAGACCAACACAGTCAACAAACCTGGACCACTTGGAGTTCTCAGAGTCTGACCCATCATCCAAAAATATACACTGGCTAGAACGAGGCCCCCAGCACATGTGTAGCAGACAGGCACCTTAGTCTTCATGGCCACCTTCTCTGGCCTCAGTGGGAGAGGATGCACCTAAATTAGCAGAGACTTAATGTGCCAGTGTCAGGGGGAGGGACAGCCTCTAAGAGGAGATGGGGAGGGAAGAATGGGGAAAGGAACTTTGTGATGGAGGGACTGGGAGGAGGAGCAGTGTTTGGGATGTTAATTAATTAATTAATTAACATTTAAAAATGTGTCTTTGTGTTCAGGGGCCATAACATGCATGTAGAGATCAGAAGCCTACTGACTGGAGTAGTTTCTCTCCTTTCACCTTGTGGGCCCTGGGAGCTATAACTCATATGTTCAGGTTTTGAAGAATTATCTTATAAGCTACTGTATCTTTTGTTGTTGTTGTTGTTGTTTCTGAGAAAGTGTCTTTATGTAGCCTTGGCTGTCCTGGAACTCTCTTTGTAGACCAAGTGGCCTTGGGCTCATAGATGTCTGCTTGCCTCTGCTTCCCAAGTGCTGAGATTAGAGATGTGCATCACCACCACTCAGCTAAGATATGCTGTTTTTGATTTTGTGTGTGTGCTCACATTTGAATATAATTGCCCTTGCTGAGCAGAGGCTTAAAATCTCCCTGCAACTAGAGTTACAGTCAGATATGAGCTAACATGAGGGCTGGAAATCAAACTCTTGTCTTCAAAAGAGCAGTACAGGCTCTTAACTGCTGAGACATAACTACAGTCCCCTCCTTCTAGATTTTATTTTGAACTAGGGTCTCAATGACTTGCCCAAGGTCACTCTACTGGCTAGTTTTGTGTAAACTTGACACAGCTGGAGTTATCACAGAGAAAGGAGTTTCAGTTGGGGAAATGCCTCCGCAAGATCCAGCTGTAAGGCATTTTCTCAATTAGTGATCAAAGAGGGGGAGGTCTCCTTGTGGGTGGTGCCATCTCTGGGCTGGTAGTCTTGGGTTCTATAAGAGAGCAGGCTGAACAAGTCAGAGGAAGCAAGCCAGTGAAGAACATCCCTCCATGGTGTCTGCATCAGCTCCTGCTTCCTGCTCTGTTTGAGTTCCAGTCCTGACTTCCTTGGTAATGAACAGCACTGTGGAAATGTAAGCTGAATAAACCCTTTCCTCCCCAACCTTGCTTCTTGGTCATGATGTTTGTGCAGGAATAGAAACCCGGACGAAGACAGACACTTAGAGTTTGCAATTTGACTACCTCAGAGTTCTCAGCAACTGACCTTACAGACTTGTAATACCAGTCCTATTTTCTTTTTCTTTTCATATATATATATATATATATATATATATATATATATATGTATGTATATATGTATATTTTGGTTTTGTTTTTTTTTTGTTGTTGTTTTTTGGAGACAGGGTTTCTCTGTATAGCTCTGGCTGTCCAGGAACTCATTCTGTAGACCAGGCTGGTCTCTAATTCAGAAATCTGCCTGCTTCTGCCTCCTAAGTGCTGGGATTAAAGGTGTGCGCCACCACACCCAGCCCTCTTTTCTTTTTCTTGTCTTCAGTGCAAGGATAAACCCAGGAACTGGCACTGGAAGGCCTGTCCTCTTGTGTTTTTCCATGGCCCTAATTCTTTCCTAGTGGGTTCTAGACATGTGCTCTTCCACATGCCCAGTTCCAAGGCTTGTTTTGATTATTATAGTATTTGATATTTCATTTCATTTTTATGTCATATATATGACAACTCACTTTTCTGGAGGTTCAAGATAGTAAATATGATAGCTTTCTTTCTTTCATTATCTCTTTTGAATTTTGAGTCAGGGTCTTTCCTTTGCTTTTTTAAAAAACACGATATCTCTATATAGTCTTAGGTGTCCAGGGTGGGTCTTGAACTCACAGAGAGCCTCCTCCCTCTGTCTTCTGTGTCCTGGGATTAAGGGCAAGCACCACCACACCTAGCCTAGTACTTATTTTACATAGGATTTCCAATATAAGAAAATTTGTTCCATCCAAGGTGCCTGAACTCATGGGGTTCAACTCAGGGGTCCCAGATAGAAACCAGAAGGTAGATCAGTCATTTTCAAGTAGGTACTAGCAGCTGACTTTTAAATGACTATTGGTCCTGAGCATGAGGATCAACGTTGGACAGACATCAAGCTGTCCTGAGCTTAATTATCCAGGCACCTACATGAATTTGGATAATAGAAAATAGAAGTCTGAGTCTCCTATGGACAGAGAGATGATGCTGATGGTATAGGCAAAGTATAGAGTGGTCAGGAGGGCAGTGATGGTACTCTATTTCGTGTTCCACAGGAGTGGCTCTAATACAGAAGAATGAGGATGGCTATCTGGGTGACCACTTTGATGCACATTTACTAACACAGAGTACCAGACTGGAACTCAGGTTCCTCTGTACTGAACCCTAGAGAGGGTACGTCTGAATCTGTGTTTCTCATCCTGCCTACCCCAACACCCCCCCCCAAACCACAGTAGTTTCTCAATAATGAAAGATAAACTCAGCAAGTTCAAACTTCCAGAGGATAAGGATGCAAGGTGGGTTGGAACAGAGGGTCCACTGTGGGGACAGGTTTTAAGCCCATGTTTTGATAAAGAAGACACAAACACTAGGAAGGATTCTAGTCTACAATGAGCTATGAATTTCCTCTTATGTAAAGGCCTAGGAGTTTGTGATTTATGTTGGGGATTGGGGTGACTGAGTGGAAACTTATATGATCATGTATTTCTGGCTTTACTGATTCCAAACCGAGCTGTTCAATCCCTTTATATAGTGGGATTGAAAATAGCATATTTGGGGGTGAATGAATTTTTACATGGAATTGAGAAGAACTCTGGTCTGGGTTCCTTAATCTTTCAAGGATCATGGGAGAGAGAGAGAGAGAGAGAGAGAGAGAGAGAGAGAGAGAGAGAGAGAGAGAGAGAGAGAGAGAGATGTGAGGGTCATGGGTGCCTGGAATGTTCTGTAGAAAAGTTCCTATTAGCCTCAATAGCCTCTGCTTCAGAGGCCATGTCCATATCACTAATCATGTCAGTAGAGATCCTGTGTGCCTGGGTCCATAGAATAACAACTACCTCCCAGAAGTTACTTAACTGTAATATACCTTCTCAGTTTTGGGGAAAAAAACCCTTTTCCAATTTTTATCAGGCCTGCAGGTGGGGCAGGGTGCATCTCAGATATATTGCCCATGATGGTTTACTGGCTGTCTAATCCCAAATATGCAGTTGCTGCAGCTGAAGAAGACCTACTGTAAGCTTAAGCCCCAGCAAAACTGCAGATGCAGCCCACGACCCCATCAGAGCTCCAGCTGCTGCTTCAGCCCTGTTATGGACTCAAATAAGTTCTAAGTCCCCAACATCTCTGCATACACTGCACCACCCTATGGCCCAACACCACAGAGCTTCTCTCATTTTTGTGCTACTTCCAGGTAGAGGTGGCACTGAAGACCAGGAGTGATAATCCTTCAATAGGTATGAATGTAGGAAATGGGTCAGTGCCTGCTCCTCCTGCAGATCATCAGGTCCTCGAGTTACTCTCCCTTTTCTCAATGTACTTATTCCCACCCTTCCCAATGTAGGCAATGAAATAGCACCTGGCCCTTGGGGCTCTGGGAAGCTGGTTTCCAAGGCCAGCAGTGGAGTGGCTGGTCATGAGGCCTTTCATAAGGTCATATTTCACAAAGTTCTATCTGGTCTTACCCTGGGGTTCCTCAGGTGTAGAAACAGGGGGTTTGCTAATTGTTCATCTGCCAGGTAGGTCATTGTCCTTGCTCTGACTTTGTTGTATGTATTAATGAAGGAGGTTCTGTCCTTAAGTTATTGTCCCTATCTACCTGCATGATGGGATTTTGCCATTTCACCAGGCTCTCATCTATTTCCTTTTTAAATATTCTTGGTCCAAGCTGTTCTCAAACTCTTGGTAAGTCACTTGATCGACCTTCCCAGATGCTGGAATTAAAGGTGGCAACTACATTCCTTGCTGTCTGTCATAATTTTAAGAAGAAACTTTCTGAGGCTGGGAAGATGCCTCATTGGTTAAAAGCATTTGTTTCTAAGCCTCAGTATGACTCAATCTCCAGAATCCATAGGATACAAAAAGAAAACAGATTCCTGAAAGATGTCAATGTTCTCTAAACATCACCCCCTTCATTCTTAACTCTAAATAATTTGTAATTGAAGTTTTTAATTTTATTCTAATTAATTAATTAATTAATTACTTTTTGGTTTTTTTTTAGACAGGTTTCTCTGTATATCTCTGGCTGTCCTGGAACTCACTTTGTAGACCAGGCTGGCCTCCAACTCAGAAATACGCTTGCGTCTGCCTCCTGAATGCTGGGATTAAAGGCGTTCTCCACAACACCTGGCTTAATTTATTTTTTACACTCCATATTCCCTCCCCCTCCCCCATCTACCCTCTGTCAGCTTGACATTCCACACCCCCTTTCCACCCTACCCTGTCTCCACATGGTAATGTTTGTCAGTTTTATTTAGAGAGGTTAGAGAGCTCTTAGGTGTGCTAGTCTTATTGACAATCCTGTCTGTTCAGTTATCCCAAGTCCAAGATAAACAAATTAACACAGGAAGCACAAAAGATNGAACAGAGAGAGTAAAAATGAAACCAAACACAAGATAAACAAGACATAAAGCCAGACCATAACCTCAGNTTGACAGTGCAATATTTTTTTGCATTAAATAAGAGAATACTCAGCATCCATTGAATACCCCACCCAACATCCACATACNCCAGATTGATATGTCAACAGATCAGAATATGGCTTACCAAGGAGGCCTTCATGGATGTTTGCTGCTTGACTCAGCATGGCAATTCACTTTNACAGTCCCTGAAGCTGAAAGCATACCTCAGAGCCTTGAAATCAATACAATTATGAAAGACCTGAGAGTGGACATAGAAGCAAGAAAGAAATCACAATCTGAAGGGATTCTGTAGATAGAAAATCTGGGGAAGAGAATAGGAACAACAGACTCAAGCATCACCAAAGGATATCAGAGATAGGGCCTTCCCACAGTGCCCACAATCAACACTTCTGTGGTTTGCTTGCACCAAGGAAGCTGCCCCTGCTTGGGGTGTCACAATGGGCAGGAAGATGGCTTCTGCCACCAGAGTCCTACAGGTAGTGAATCCACATGCTCCATTAATAAGATTCCCCACAGAAAAGACAAACCTAAACTCAGTGCCTCAGAATCTTTGGGATCTGCTGCACTCCCCTCTCCTACTCCTCTGTAATTTCACAGAATTCTAAAGGAAATGTGTCCCGAGATTTACTGATNCATTAGGGGGTCACCAGACACTAAAGAAATAATAAAAGCATCACCTCAGAAATACAGAAGGAAACCTATGTCTCAAGAGGAAATGGAATTTATCCAGAGTGGGGGTCCA
>NC_034608.1:11067701-11073837 GCF_900095145.1 Mus pahari | reverse complement strand
GTGTCTCTGGTTTTATGTGGAGGTCTTTGATCCACTTAGACTTGAGCTTTGTACAAGGAGAAAAGAATGGATCGATCCTCATTATTCTACATGATAGCTGCCAGTTGTGCCAGCACCATTTGTTGAAAATGCTGTCTTTAAACCCAAACCCCAGTTTTCCCTCCCTTCACTCCTCCCAGTTTCTCCCACCCCTCTTTTTCTTAGATTGATTCCTACACTGTTTCCCTTGAGAACAGAGCAGACCTCCCAGTAATATCAATTGAGCAATGAATATCAAGTTACCATAATAGTAGGCACAAACCGCCAGGTGGTGGTGGCACAGGCCTTAAATCCCAGCACTTGGGAGGGAGAGGCAGGCGGATTTCTGAGTTTGAGGCCAGCCTGGTCTACAAACCCACACCCCCTCTCCACCCCACCCTGTCTCCACATGGATGCCCCCATCCCCCATGCCACCTGACTCCTAAACTCCCTAGGGCTTCCAGTCACTTCAGGGTTAGGTGCATCATCTCCAAATGAACACACACCCAGAAATCCTCTACTGTATATGTGTTGGGGGCCTCATATCAGCTGGTGTATGCTGTCTGTTAGTTGGTCCATTGTTTGAGAGATCTCAGGGGTCCAGATTAGTTGAGACTGCTGGACCTCCTACAGGATTGCCTTTCTCCTCAGGTTCTTTCAGCCTTTCCTAATTCAGCAACAGGGGTCTTCTGCTTCTGTACATTGGTTGGGTGCAAATAACTTCAACCGACTCTTTCAGCTGCTTGTTGGCTCTTTCAGAAGGCAGTCATGATTGACTCCTTTTTGTGAGCTCTCCATAGTCTCAGTAATAGTTTCAGGCCATGGGACCTTCCCTTGAGCTGGATCCCACTTTGGGCCTATTGCTGGACCTTCTTTTCCTTGGGCTTCTGTCCATTTCCATCCCTATGATTCTTTCAGACAGGAACAATTATGGGTCAGAGTTATGACTGTGGGATGGCAACCCCATCCCTCACTTGGTGTTCTGTCTTCCTGCTGGAGATGAGCTCTATAAGTTCCCTCTCCCTACTGTCTGGCATTTTATCTAAGGTCCCTCCCTATGAGTCCTGGGAGTATCTCACATTCCAGGTCTCTGGTGCATTCTGGGGGAACCCCCAGCCTCCTGTTTCCTGAGGTTGCGTGTTTACAGTCTTTCTGCTGGCCCTCAGGGCTTTAGTCCTTTTCCCTCACCCAATACCAGATCAGGTTTCCCTCTCCCTGCACTTGAAACTTTTAAAAAAGAAATCTCCCTGGTCTGAAAATGTAGCTTAGTGTGCTAGCATAGAAGCAAGAATGAGACCTGGAAAGCTCCCTCCAGCCATATGAGATATTTGCAATCATTTGCCATTTGGCATGACTCCCTAGCTAAATATAATTCTTCTTCCAGTCACCACCACCCCCATGTTTTTTTTTTGAAGCATTGTTTAATATTATTCTTTGTTTGTGGGTGTTTTCATAGATAATTGTGCACCAGACTTATAGAGGCCAGAAGGAGACATCAGATCCTCTGAAACTGGGGTTACAGACAGTTATGAACTGGTATGTGGGTGGGGGAATTGAGCTAGGGTCTTCTGAAAGTGCAACAAATACCCTTAATACTGACTCTTCTCTCTACCCCTCCCTTTTTTCTTAATAATAGATATTTAAGCTGGGACCTTGTGAATATTAAGAAAGCAAAGACTTATACCACTCAGCTAGATTTCAGCTCCTCTCTCAACATTTTTATAATAAAAAAGATTAGAAAACGTCTTTCCATGGAACTGTAATTGTCCCTGAGTTCACTCTGTAGCCCAGACTGCCCTTGAACTTTTGATTCTCCTGCTGTGGTTTCCTAAGCATCTGCTATCACAGGTCTATGTCTCCAATGTAGCTCATATGCCAATTTTGATTACATGGAAAGTAATTGACTACTCTTTTCACTTGAAAACCTAGAGACTTGGGTGCTGAGGTCCATGTAGGTGGAATCACAAATGGTTTTAGAACTCAAGAATGTGGCCCGAGGTTACCACAGTCACCTGGGTGGACTTTGGTGTGCCACAGCCCCGAGGACGATGTGTTCTGATGACTTTATGCTGTTATGGAGTTCTGCTCTGCTTGCAGCCCTCACATCCCTCTTAATCTAAGAATTATATGAAAACTTTAAGTGGGCTTCAAGTCTCTCACTGAGCAGTATTTCTCGCATTCACAATACCAATGCTTGATCTCTTTTAGGCATTGCTGCTGGAGCAGATTAATGATTCTATTATCATCCTAGAGAAGAACTTAGAGATTTAGATTGCCAACAATGGCTACCACTTTTAGAAAATTATTTGGAAAATAAAGTTATTAGTGAAGCTAGGTTGAGATGCTTTACCACTGGCTCTGATATACAAAGTCTTAGGGAATAATATGAAGTTGAGAAAGGCACACTCTTATTAGTTAAGCTAGAGACCATTTATGATCAGGAGCAAGAACAATGGCAGCACAAGTTGACTCTCACTGAGACTGTACTAGTAGTGATTGATTTCTTATACCCATTTTTGCCTTCAGCTTCCTGATTATAACTTATTAACATTTGTTGAAAAATAGATGTGCATTTTGAGGATTTAAGGTAGATATGACTGATTTTTATACAAAAGTTTAGATTTGTGATTCTTTTAAGAATCTTTCAAGATTGCTTTTAAAGGCAAATAATAAAATAATTACTTCCTTCTTTGTAACAACAATTGCTTCCTGCCAGTAAGAGAAACTGGCTGAGAAAGCAACCTTGCTTGCTTAAACTTTGCTAATCTATAATTTGCTTGGTTATCAATGCACATGACTTTTTTTAAAAAAATAATTTGCTTACTTTACCTGTACTACATAATATTATTGAGGATCACACTGTTTTTTTTTTCATAATCGTTCATTAGAAGAAAACTATAATGTAATTACATTATAATTGTATACTGCTTTAAAAGATTTTTCTGGGAGATATAAACTATGGGGAAAAGATAAAATATGAGTAGCTGGAACATTGTTTCTCCCAGCCATCAACTATGTCTATATGTGTGTATGTGTAAGTTGGTGTGAATGGGTAGCTAGAACATTGTTTTTCCCAGCCATCATCTGTGTATGTGTGTGTGTGTGTGTGTGTGTGTGTGTAGGTCTGTGTGTGTGTGTGTTTGTGTGTATATGTGTGTGTGTGTGTGTAAAGTTTGCCTGAATGGGGGTTGGAGCATCCATCAACTATGTGTATGTGTGAGGTTTGTGTGTGTGATGGGTTGGAATATTGTTCCTTACATCCACCAACTGTGTGTATGTATGTACAAATGTAAAGCTTTTCAGACTGTGTGTTAGAGCTTGTTCCTTCCACCAGTTTTATGTATGTATGTGTGTATGTATGTATGTATGTATGTATGTGTGTGTGAAATTCTTGGATTTTGCTTGCTGGAGCTTTGCTCTAACCATTCTATGTGTGAATGTGTTAGTCTATAGGTTTGTATGCATGTATGTATATGTGTATGTATGTATGCATGTATATTTGTGTGTATAAAGTTACTGGACTCTGCCTTTATGTTATCTACTCAGTGTGTGTGTGTATGTGTGTGTGTGTGTGTATGTTTGCCTATACATTTTCTATTTCCTTCTCTTTCTCACCAGCCCCAAGGAGATAAAAGAGTTAAGGTTGTTTTCTGCTGGACACAGAGAGTGCCAGCCCCAATAAATTAAGTTTTGTTCCTTCATGAACAAAAAGTCTACTGAGTAACTTCTCTAATGGATGGTTGCCTTTGGCAGCAGACCCTGTAAGAGTGTCTAATCAGTGACACCAATGGCTGCTTGCCTCAGTTTACCCAACACATGAATGCAAAAGCCAGTCATTGGCACTTTGGGAAAATTTTTGTCTTTGTTTAAAATCTTGTAAATGGTTTGTTATAGGTTTCTTTATTTTATGTATATCAGGGTTTGTCTCATATCTTTGTCAGAAGACAGCATCAGATCCCTGGAATTGGAGATACAGGTGGTTATAAGCCACCATGTAGATGTCAAGAATAAAATCTAAATTCTTTGCAAAAACAACTTCTCTTAACTCCTGGACATCTCCCCAGCCACAACTGTTGGGGATTTTGTTTTGTATTTGCTGTTGGTGGCATTTTGTTTGGGGGGGTGGTAATATTTTTTTATTGATTTGTTGGTTTTATCATTCGGATTGTTTGGTTGGTTGCTTGCTTGCTTTTCAGATTTTTTGAGACAGGGGTTTCTGTCCTATGCCACTAAAAAGGCAGATGCAGACTGATCTCCGTGAGTCCAGGTCAACCAAGACTACATAGTGAGATTCTGCCTCAAAAATCAACAGGGCAAAACAAAGCCCCACAACACTAATAAATAAATATAAAACAATAACAAGATGCCATGTTTCATGGCTCAGTCAAGATTTCTGAAAATCCCAGTTCAATGTGAGTTATGACTGATACCTGGGCTGAGTAAAACAATAAATCCCAAAAGAGGATAGGGAGATGGCTCCATGGGCAGGGTGCCTACTTAACATGCAACAATTCTTGGGCTCTGTCCTCAGCAGTGCACAAACCAGGTGGTGGCACATACCTCAAATCTCAGAATATCAAAGTCATCCTTACCTACCTAGTAGACTCAGGGTCAGTTTACCCTTACCTACCTAGTAGACTCAGGGTCAGTTTAAGGTATGTGCAACATTACCTCAAAACAAAGCAAAAAATAAATGAATAAACAACAATCAAAAATAAATAAGATGAGGGACTGCGGTTGGTTCAGGGACTGAAAGCACCAACTCCTCTAGAGGACAGAGGTTTGGATTCCCAGTATTAGTCTCACTGGGCGAGAATAAGACCACTACCACAATTTTGGGCCAAATTTGAAGCAAACTTTAATTAAAAACTGCCCTAAGGATGAATTCAGGCCAAATCCATTCTTGAGTTTCCAGGTAATGGCAGTGAGTCACATTTTGCAGAGATTTATAAAGGCACACCTATAAGGTACAATCAGGGGCAAGCATATATCTTGTTGCACTTCCTGCCTGTGTACATCCTGCTTATATCCAATCAGGGACAAGCACTGATCATGACATATTTCCTACATACTTGTGTAGGAGAGTGAAAATATGTGGTGTGTTTTCTTACATAAATAGCCTGTAGCATTTCAGGAAGTAACTCTCCTTGGGTAAGGGGCTTACAGGTTAGGGGCATTTTTGTTTTATGGATATCTTAAGCACAGTAATTAACATATAAAACGTAACTTTGGCTCTTACACCAGCACCCATATGTCAATTCACAACCATCTATAACTCCAGTTCCAGGGGGTCTGACACACTCTTTTGGACTGCACAAGCATATGTGAAGGTCATATGGAATCCTCTGGTGGATGTGGGGAAGGGAAAAGGCAGTGGGTGGCAGAGAAGAGCTGGGCAGAGGGAGAAGATCGGGGAGTTATAGAAAAGCTATGAGGTGGGGTATGGATAAATACAGACGGGAGGTCAGCACAAGGCTATGGTAGTGGGGACTGGAATAACAAAGGTGGAGGATGAGGTATGGAGGGTGGTTAAAGATGGAAAAGAGAGTCTTCTTCCTGTGAGTCTTGTAGAACAGCTTTCAGAGTGGGCTCCTAGGTCTGTGCTCCAGGCCCACAAAGAGCCCTACAACGAATAATCAGAGCTTGGCCACTTTATGTGGTTTGGATCATGCAGACCTTCATCCAGGTGGGGCCTGTTTGGAAGATGTTTCAACCTAAGGTAAGATACATCCAGTCTGATCAAGGTGGCCAAGCTTATGGAGGATAACATTGACTACTGTCCAGGTTATCTGAGAATCAAAGTTCCCTAGAAGGGCCAGTCAACCCAACATTTGAGCCAATATGTTTCACAGAATGTTTGGAAGTCCCTCTTGATGATAGGATAATCATATTCCTCTTTGACTATGGGGGGCAGGTAATGTTTGTCAGTTTTATTTAGAGAGGTTAGAGAGCTCTTAGGTGTGCTAGTCTTATTGACAATCCTGTCTGTTCAGTTATCCCAAGTCCAAGATAAACAAATTAACACAGGAAGCACAAAAGATTGAACAGAGAGAGTAAAAATGAAACCAAACACAAGATAAACAAGACATAAAGCCAGACCATAACCTCAGGTTGACAG
>NC_034608.1:11054688-11055788 GCF_900095145.1 Mus pahari | reverse complement strand
TGCTAGACCCTTGGATTTCCATTCACAGCTACTACTGAATCATTATTGGGAATTGGACTGCAGAGTGTAAGTCATCAATAAATTCCTTTACTATATAGAGACTATTAGTAAGTTCTGTGAACCTAGAGCACCCTGACTAATACACCAGGTATTAATTTTCTCCTTTTTCCCAGACCTTAAATCAAATAAGATGGCTTATTGCTATTTCTAAGATTCAGAAATCACTATTCCACCCTCAGATTATCTTGCTGTGATTTTAATCTGTGATACTATTCCTGGGGAAATGTTAACAAATGTCTCCTCACCCCAGATAGGGAGATTAGATCAAAGTTCAAGTATCAACAAAGTACAACTTGATGAAGAATGTGTTTTACTGAGGTTATTCATAAGGATATGGGTGATGGGTTTCTTAAAAGAGAATCACTAAAAACTGAAAAATCACCTATACCACTAAAGCCTGTGTGAGCAAGAATGACTGCTCATGAAAGCTAGAAACCTGAACTGCACCACCCAGTCTACAGGCAGTTCTTGACAGGTCAGAGAATATCTTCCAGGTGGCTCAGGTGTTTGAACTTCCTCCAGGTAGCTTGGCTGGACTGAGGATGGCTGAGAAATCTTTATTTATATATCCTTGGAGTTTGGGAGATCTAGTGAATCTGTTTTAAAATTTTTTTCTTTATAGTTTTGTAGCTTCAACTTCAAACATCCTGTGGCTTCATCCACCAGCACATTTTTTGTTTTTGTTGTTTGGGTTTTTTTAGGGGGATGTGGTACAAAGTCTCACTTTATAAATATGTCTGACCTGGAACTGAACATGCAAACCAGGCTTGCCTCAAACTCACAGAATTCTGTCTTGTGTGCTGGTGGTATTAAAGGGTTTGGCCATCACTCCTGTTGCTTCCCTTATTAATGCCCTGTCCAAAATCCTATGGTAACCTCTCCTTTAACATCCTCTGTCCTGAACTCCTCTCCAACATGGAGGGAACTGTTACCACATAACAGCAGATCATTAGTGGGTTGAGTAGGCTTCACAACTGGGTAGGCTGTGGGGCTTTGGGTGTGGGGAGTGGGAGAAAACCCTCATCCTGCCAGCAGTGCTC
>NC_034608.1:11049086-11050130 GCF_900095145.1 Mus pahari | reverse complement strand
TTTTTTAGGGGGATGGGGATATGGGACAAAGTCTCACATTATAAATTTGTCTGACCTGGAACTGAACATGCAAATCAGGCTTGCCTCAAACTCACAGAATTCTGTNTTGTGTGCTGGTGGTATTAAAGGGTTTGGCCATCCCTCCTGTTGCTTCCCTTATTAATGCCCAGTGAAAATCCTATTGTCACCTCCCCTTTAACATCCTCTGTCCTGAACTTCTCTCCAGCATGTAGAGAACTGTTACCACATAACAGCAGATCATTGGTGGGTTGAGTAGGCTTCACAGCTGGGTAGGCTGTGGGGGAAAGAAGGGAGTGGGAGAAAANCCTCGTCCTGCCAGCAGTGCTCAGGGCAGCTGGACATGGGAGGACTGCTGCATGCTTTCCACACAGCCCCAGGTGAATGTTTGGCTGTTAAGCCACTGACCCCATCTTGGTGGGTGGTGGACAAGGAGGAATGCTAGGTTGTCAGGCTTTGACATCCAATGCTGGATACCCAGGAAGAGCTGAGAACAGAGACGGGCCCTGGGGCAGCACTGGGCCCCAGGGGCAAAGGGTAGAGAGGACTGGGGGAGAGGGTTGCTAGATGGTTCCCACATGGGTGAGAGTCCTTGGTCAGGTCCATGGCTGGAGCACAGCATGGCCTATTGGTGGGATTTAGACCCAGCTCATTAGGAGAAAGCCTATCCAGTTGTTCAAGCATGGTGGGCCTTGATGATCAGACAGTCTACAGTTTTAGAGCTTTATTGTAGAAAGGCAGGGAAAAAGGAGAGAAGGTAGAAAGGGAGAGGCCAGCCAAGACCACATGGAGAAAGAGGGGAAGGGAGAGAGAGAAGGAGGGCTAGAAAGTAAGAAANGTGAGGGCTGCCAGGCGTGGTGGCACACACTTTTAATCCCAGCACTTGGGAGGCAGAGGTAGGGGGATTTCTGAGTTTGAGGCCAGCCTAGTCTACAAAGTGAGGGCTTACAGAGAGCAAGGAGGGGCCAAACAGTTTCTCTCTCTCTCTCTCTCTCTCTCTCTCTCTCTCTCTCTCTCTCTCTCTCT
>NC_034608.1:11047362-11049075 GCF_900095145.1 Mus pahari | reverse complement strand
TTCTTCTTCTTCTTCTTCTTCTTCTTCTTCTTCTTCTTCTTCTTCTTCTTCTTCTTCTTCTTCTTCTTCTTCTTCTCGTGTTTTTATTGTGTTTTTGTTTTTGTTTTTGAAGCAGGGTTTCTCTGCATAGAAGCCCTAGATATTATGGTATTCACTTTGAAGAATAGGCTGGCTTCAAACTCATAGAGATCTAACTTCATTTTCTCCCAAGGCATGCACCAACGCATTCAGGATTTTCATTCATTGATGTGCACTTTCACTGAATTCAGACTTGTCAACAGTTTATTATTTACCAGAAATACAAGACTTGAGTTTATGATCCCTCTGGTTCCACCTTCTACTGGATCTGGAATCCACTCTTCAGTCATCTTGTTCATATACAAGTATGTTATCCACTCATCAACATGCCAGGACATTAGAGGGGAAAAATCATTATTTTTGTTTTGAGACTGAGAGTTGTGAGGTATCTACCTGAGGATACTGCTCAGATAAAGATGTGAGGCAATAGAAAAATCTTTGAGCAGAGTGGCAAGTGCAATAGTATTCTGGGTCGCAATGTAACACTGCACATTTTTCAGGGTGAGCTTTTAAGCAAAATAGGCATGTCCTGGATTCACAAACTTCAGTTAACAAGAACAGTTAGACAGAAGACAAACAACAGAAGCCAAAATGTAAGGTGGCTACATTTAGAGATTTTCCCCCAAATTATGGATGCTGGCAAATTAGATCTTTGTTTTCATTTTGGCAACTAGTGTTGTCTACATTCTGAGTTTTGTGGTCTGAGTGGTACTTCCATCATGGAGTCAGTTGTCCTAGGCCTAGGATTGCATTAAAGACTGGGGTCCTTTTACAATCTAGCTTCAACCTATATGTAGCTGAGGATGATCCTCAAATCCTGTTCTTCCTGCATCCCTCTCCCTAATGGCATGATTACAGGTATTGCTGTTTATTGAGCACAAAGCTGAATCTCAGGTATTCACTCTGACAAACCAAGTTTCAATATGAATGACATATTTTGCAAGTCACTCAAATGTTAAAGTGGGAACTAGGGAGATGGGTCAGAGGTTAAGAGTATTTGCTGCTCTTTCAGAGGACAGAAATTTAGTTCCCAGTATCAATAAGATAACTTAAAACCAGTTGATATTAGTTCCATGGGATCCTGACACCCTCTTCAGCCCTTTATGGGTAGTTTTGGAATATATGCATATACACAAAAAGACACACAGAGCGATATAAATGAAAATAAGATAAACCTTTAAAAATCTCCTTTATTTTTGAGATTATAATTATATTAGTCCCCACCACTCATTCCTCCTTCTAAAACCTCTCATGCATTTCTTCTTAGTCACTTTTAAATTCATAGCCTCATCATAAATGGGCTGGACCTAGTTACCTCTTTCACATATATAGCAGATGTGTAGCTCAGTCTTCATGTGGATCCCTACTAACTGGCACAGGGGATGTCCTTAAACCTATTGCCTGTCTGTGGAGTATGTTCTTCCAGCTGGGAAGCCTTGTTTGGCTTCAGTGGGAGAGGATGCACCCATCCCTAAAGAGACTTGTTGTGCCAGGGACAGGGGAATAAGCATGGGGAGGGGATGTTCTACCCTCTCAGAGGAGAAAGGAGGGGAGAGATTGGGGAGGATTGTGGAAAAGGGTACACTGGACAATGACCAGTATGTTAAGTGAATAAATTAATTTTAGAAAAAAAAA
>NC_034608.1:11046048-11047351 GCF_900095145.1 Mus pahari | reverse complement strand
TTAAAAAAACTCCTGTATTTTTGAAATTATAATTATACTACTTCCCACCACTCATTCCTCCTTCTAAACCCTCTCATGCATTTCTTCTTGTTCACTTTTAAAATCATAGACTCGTCATACATGGGCTGGATCTAGTTACCCCTTTCACGTATGTAGCAGATGTGTAGCTCAGTCTTCATGTGGGTCCCTACCAACTGGCACAGGGTATGCCCTTAAACCTGTTGCCTGTCTGTGGATTATGTTCTTCTAGCTGGGCAGCCTTGTTTGGTCTCCATGGGAGAGGATGCACCCATTCCTAAAGAGACTTGATGTGTCAGGGACAGGGGAATAAACAGGGTGAGGGTATGGTCCACCCTCCCAGAAGAGAAAGGAGGGGAGAGATTGGGGAGGATTGTGAAAAAGGGTACAGGGGACAATGACCAGTATGTAAAGTGAATTAATTAATTTTTGAAAAAAGAAGAAAAAAGAACAAAATATTCATAGCCTCCTTTCATTGTTATTACATATGTGTTTAGATAGATAGATAGATAGATAGATAGATAGATAGATAGATAGATAGATAGATATTCTTAATTGCATGGGTACAATCTGTTCAGTCAATATAATGTCAGTTGTATGTTTTCAGGGTTCACCTTTTGGTATTGGACCACTAGTTGGTATGCTTTTCCCTGGGGAAGATGATTCCTTCTTATCTCAGTATTCCTTGGTTGCCTATAGGGTTGAGGTACTGTAAGCTTTTCCTTATAAATATTTGCATGTCTCTTGGGCAGCTGTGTTGGTGAAACTTTAAAGGACCCAAAATATATTAGGCTCAAATAAAAAATGAGGTGCGATATAGAAATATCAGTGCACTGGCTGCTCTTCCAGGGGATATGTGTTCAGTTTTCAGCATGTAAAAGATGGCTCATCACCACTCAGTTTCAGGTACCTCTGTGGCTATAAAGCATACACATGGTGCATAAACACATATTCAGGTCATGCACATAAACGTATAAAATAAATCATTCTATTAAAATAACATAGGTGCTGGAGGGATGAGCCAGTATTAGGAGCCATTACTACTCTTGCTAAAGACACAATAGGTTTAACTTGCAGAATCTACATAGTGACTCATAACCATGTGTTCCAGGTGATGTTGTGCCTTCTTCTGGTCTCTGATGGCACAAGTCATACACATGGAGTGCAGATAAAACACACAGACAGACAGGTAAGCAGGCAGGAAGGCAAACAGACAAGCAGACAGAAATTAGAAAATTAGTGGAGGTTCATTTAGAGCTGAGCTCAGTACTGAAGCCTCAGGACA
>NC_034608.1:11041776-11043369 GCF_900095145.1 Mus pahari | reverse complement strand
TGTCACTCCAGCATCTCATTAATAATATTATTTTGAGTCAGGGTCTCATTATATACTCCTGGGTAGCCTCTAGACAAGACTTGTCTCAGACTGATGGAGATCTTCTTGCCTCTGCACCCTGAGATTGGAGGCATGTGCCATCTTGTCCTGTGTCCACATTATTTATTAATTATCCGTTCATTTGAGCCAGTATTTTATGAAACTCAGGCTGAATGGACATATTTGTTTGTTCATTCATTCATTTTTTTGTTATGTGTGTGGTGGGTGGATATGTCCACACAGTTGGCCTCAAAGGAGAGGAGGATGTTGGGGTGTATGTACTTAGAGTTACAGGTAGTTTTGAATCACCAGACATGGGTAGTAGAAACTTAACTTGGGTCTTTGCAGTCTCTGAAGACTGGTTTTCTTCGTTACTTCATAGTCCAGTAGGCTCACCAAAAATAGCAAACCACTTCATCTACCAGTGCAAAACAGAGGCTCCAGGAAATATAGCTGTTATGTTGCTAAGTGGCCACTAGAGGGGAGCAACACACCAACCTTCCAGAAGGAGTGTAGCGCCTCATCATAGGTGTTTGGTCCTGTGGTTCGCAGTTGCCATCTAGGTTTATGCGACCTCACATTTGGGGAAATAAGCGATACAGAGATTTTATGTGGGAGGAAAACATGGGGAAGCAGCAGAAGGTTTATAATTTGAGCTAAAACAGAAAACATGGATTTGACTAGGATTTGTAGGCATTTAAATAACAAAAAACACCTTGTCATGAAGTTTGGAAGTATGATTAGAACTGGTAGGAGATGTTATATATATATTTTTTTTTCCTTTCTAATCCTAGAGATTGAACCAGGGTTTATAAATGCTATGCTAGTGAAGGATAGGTTAGAAAGGTCCCCAGTTTCACCAGTGAATTTCAGATGGGTATTCTATCTACCTCTGACCTACTTCACTGAGTTCTTCTCTGGGGGAAATCTGGCAGGTAGGTGCTCTACTGCTTAGCCACACTCCTCAGGACCTCATTAGTATATTGTAGGCAAGTGTTTTTAACCTCTAGGCCTTTGGGTTTACAATATCTTAACATGTACACATTTGTTTTTTGCTTGTTTATAATCATTATTTTAATTTTTAAGTTTTAAGTTTTATTTTTTATTTTTAACTTTTGACAACACAACAATATCACATTCTTCTCCTCTTTCTTCCCTCCAAACTGTCCCATGTATCCTTTCTTAAACTGTTTCAAATTCATGGCTTTTTTCCCCTTTGATTGTTGATATATATTATTCCTAAGTACATAACTTGCTCAGTCTGTATGTTGTTGCTTGTAGTTATGCTTTCCAAACTACCAGTTTGGAAGTAGATAGCCAGCAGCTGTGGCCATCTCCTGGGGCAAACGACTTCTCCCGCTCTCACAATTATTTTAGTGTCTGCAGTTCAAAGGTTGAGGTCTCATGAGTTTTTTCTTTACATGTTATCATGCCTATTGGTATTGCTTTTGTTTAGTGATGTTAGTGAGACTTCTTTATGGGTGTAGCATCTCTGACATTTCTAGGAGACACAATCGCATAGCAAGATTCCTCCCCCTTTCCCACAATGATGCC
>NC_034608.1:11039587-11041765 GCF_900095145.1 Mus pahari | reverse complement strand
TGTCACTCCAGCATCTCATTAATAATATTATTTTGAGTCAGGGTCTCATTATATACTCCTGGGTAGCCTCTAGACAAGACTTGTCTCAGACTGATGGAGATCTTCTTGCCTCTGCACCCTGAGATTGGAGGCATGTGCCATCTTGTCCTGTGTCCACATTATTTATTAATTATCCGTTCATTTGAGCCAGTATTTTATGAAACTCAGGCTGAATGGACATATTTGTTTGTTCATTCATTCATTTTTTTGTTATGTGTGTGGTGGGTGGATATGTCCACACAGTTGGCCTCAAAGGAGAGGAGGATGTTGGGGTGTATGTACTTAGATTTACAGGTAGTTTTGAATCACCAGACATGGGTACTAGAATCTTAACTTGTGTCTTTGCAGTCTCCGAAGACTGGTTTTCTTTGTTACTTCATAGTCCAGTAGGCTCACAAAAAATAGCAAACCACTTCATCTGCCAGTGCAAAACAGAGGCTCCAGGAAATATAGCTGTTATGTTGCTATGTGGCCACTAGATGGCAGCAACACACCAACCTTCCAGAAGGAGTGTAGAGCCTCATCATAGGTGTTTGGTCCTGTGGGTCCTAGTTGCCATCTAGGTTTGCTATGTGACCTCACATTTGGGAAAATAAGCAATACAGAGATTTTATGTGGGAGGAAAACATGGGGAAGCAGCAGAAGGTTTATAATTTGAGCTAAAACAGAAAACATGGATTTGACTAGGATTTGTAGGCATTTAAATAACAAACACTTTGTCATGAAGTTTGGCAGTGTGATTAAAACTGATAGGAGGTGTTATCTTTTTTTTTTTTTTTTTTCTTTCTAATCCTAGAGATTGAGCCCAGGGTATCTAAATGCTATGCTAGTGAAGGATAGGTGAGAAATGTCACCAGTCTCACCAGTGAATTTCAGGTGCGTATTCTATCTACCTCTGAGCTAGTTCACTGAGTTCTTCTCTGGGGGAAATCTGGCAGGTAGGTGCTCTACTGCTTAGCCACATTCCTCAGGACCTCATTAGTATACTGTAGGCAGGTGTTTTTAATCTCTAGGCTTTTGGGTTTATAATATCTTATCATGTACACATTTATTTTTTGCTTGTTTATATTCATTATTTTAATTTTTAATTTTAGATAAGTTTTATTTTTTATTTTAAACTTTTGGCAACACAACAATATCACATTCTTCTCCTCTTTCTTCCCTCCAAACTGTCCCATGTATCCTGTCTTAAACTGTTTCAAATTCATGGCTTTTTTTCTTTGATTGTTGATATATACTATTTCTAAGTACATAACTTGCTCAGTCTGTGTGTTGTTGCTTGTAGTTATGCTTTTTCAAGCCTGATAGTTTGGAAGTAGGTAGCCAGCAGCTGTGGTCATCTCCTGGGGAAAACGACTTCTCCCACTCTCACAATTATTTTAGTGTCTGCAGTTCTAAGGTTGAGGTCTCATGAGTTTTTTCTTTACATGTTATCATGCCTATTGGTATTGCTTTTGTTTAGTGATGTTAGTGAGACTTCTTTATGGGTGTAGCATCTCTGACATTTCTAGGAGACACAATCGCATAGCAAGATTCCTCCCCCTTTCCCACAATGATGCCTGAGCCCGAGGTGCAGAAGTTTCTTTGTAGATATATGTGTTGGGACTGGAGCCAGCAACTCTGCATTTTGATTGGTTGGACTTCTCTCATGGTATCAGTTATTGCAAGGAGAAATTTCCTTGATGGGGAGTGAGGTCGGCACTTATTGGAATGTATAAAGACATATTTATAGTGAAGCTGAAGGTAATGTTCATTTTTAAAAAACACAAAATTGTAGGTTCTCCTACAAGATCTATGACTTCATGACCCCTGGGTATATGGCTAGGTTGCCAGTATTACACATGATTTCTCTCCCTTGAGCAGATTGACCCAATTAGAGGGTTACTGATTAACAACAAGTTATACATGCCACAGCACCCATGAAATTACTACGACAGGCTGATCACTGTTGTAGATTATAAGTGACAAATCTTGGTAGGAGTGTTGGTTACTTCTTTCCATTTGAAGTTTATATGGCTCCTTCTGATAAAGTAGAAGCTACTCCTTAGGGAATAGGCTTTTCAATTAGCTTGGGTCCTCTTGGCCTATGTCGAAACTGCATGATGTCTTCAGAAATGAGGCTTTACCTTCCAACCTGAG
>NC_034608.1:11037140-11039367 GCF_900095145.1 Mus pahari | reverse complement strand
AAATAATGACACATTTTAAGAACATTTCCAATATAGGAAAAAGTTTCTCTGTATTTTTAAATTCCTTTTTTGAGACAACACATCAGTATTTCTGGGGATCCTCATTAAAAACTAAAAACGTGAGTATTTTAAATATACTTCCAACTGTTCTCATGCTCTATTGTTTCACTAGATTAAGTTGTTTAGGGAATAAAATATACTAAGTCAGAAGAGATGGCTTAGAGGTGAGCAGTGTTTATTGTTCTTCCAGATGACCCAAGTACAATACCTAGCATCCAGATTGGGCAGCTCATAACCATCTGTATCCACTGTTCCGGAGAATATGAAGTCTTCTGCTATCTGTGTGCTCCATAACTCACGTGCACATACTTATTTCCCATGCTTTCTTCACCATGTAGTGAAATTGCAGAAATAGCCAGGCTTGGTGTCACATTCCTTTAATCCCAACACTCAGAAAGTTGGAGCAGGAGGATCTCCATGAGTACACATCCAGCCTGAACTTCTTGTACATTTTCAGCCCATCCATTGTTACATAGAATGGAACCCTATCTCAAAAGTTTTAACAAAACACATAACCCTAGATTATGTAATCAATGAATATATATATATATATATATATATATATATATATATACATATATATATTTATATAAAATTAAAAAGAAGAAATAGAGTAAGGGTGATATAAAGATCAGACCTAGACTTAGAGTTCTTAAGGAGAATATGTTATGGATGCTTAATAAGAAAAAAAAAGGAAAGTGGGTAAGGGACAGAAGTGGTATGCAATGTGAGAGAATTCATTTGCTGAACAAGTAATTTCTAAAAATGTTCATAATATGTCTCAAAATGTTCACCATGATATGACAAACATAAACACATAGCAGCTGTGGTTTTCTGCACAATGTCAAGCTCCAAAATGTCTGGCACTGATGGGGCACATGGTCTCTAGGTTTCATCCCATACTGAAGAGTTATTACTGCTGGAGGAGGGAGAATTATATTGTTTTGGAGGGTGTGACAACAGTTAGGACTTCTGTGATACAGTAACTGGCCCCTATCTCATGCACACATGAGCCAGAACATAGTGCATTATTAAAAATTTTATGAATTTGTGGCATTACCTTCCCTGCCACCATCATGCACCTGAACCAGTTCAACTGTGCTTGTTTGCAAAAAGCTCATCCCAAGTGGGCTTGTTGCCTTTTGACAATCCCACATTCAAGGAAAGGGTGAGGAACTCACCTAGATATCCAGTCTCTACTCCCAGCCATTTTTACACAATTCTGTCCTAATTGGATATGGTTTTGTGGTCTCAAGGAGGGGCTTGAGAATAGGTTGAGGAAGACTAGGGAAACGACTCATTATCTGAGCAGCTATGGGAGACCACTATCCTCTTAGCATAAACACTTTCCTATGAGCATACTTTTGGTTGACCCAGTGTTCTGTTGGCAGCACATCACCCAACCTCTGTATGTACACCCAATAATGTCAAAAGAAAATCTGAAGGACTCAAACTTGGTTTGTTGTTGTTGGAGATATATTGCAGCAATTGAGAATATTAGCTGCTCTTCTGGAGGACCTGGGATCGATACCTAGCACCCACATGGCAGGTCAAAAACATCTGTGACTCTAGTCCCAGGGGATCTGATACCCTCCTCTGGCCTTTTTGGGCACTGATTTTATGTGACGCACAGACGTACATTTAGGCAAACACTCATATTCATAAAATAAAAATAAAATAAAATCTTGACTTCCTCCACTAATCCGGGAAGAGTTAGATGCTGCTTATGTTCCCTCCCCTGGTGAAAATTATCTCAAAGGGGAGCAGGGAGGGGTAAGTTTAAAGGTGAAAATACAGGGTAGTGGCTCAGTAAGAGCTTTATTCCTGTGAAAAGACACCATAACTCTTTTTTTTTTTTCAAGACAACTCTTATAATGGAAAATATTTAATTGGGACTGGCTTACAATCTCAACGGTTCAGTCTATCAGCATCATGGCAGGAAGCAGGGAAGCTTCCAGGCATATGTGGGGCTAGAGGCACTGAAAGTTCTACATCTTGATCTGAAGGCACCCATGAGAAGACTGGCATCCTCAGGAGGCTAGTAGGAAGTAACCTTTGACCTCCCCAACAGTGACATACTACCTCCAACAAGACCACACCTACTAACAGTGTCACTCCCTCAGGCAGGCATAGTCAAACCACCAAAAATAGATATTTTATTGTATAC
>NC_034608.1:11034206-11036750 GCF_900095145.1 Mus pahari | reverse complement strand
ACCCAGCTCACTCAGTCCCTGCTTGCTCCGGGCCAAAGAACTGATTTATTATTATACATATGTGCACTGTAGCTGACTTCAGACGCACCAGAAGATGGCATCAGATTTCACTACAGGTGGTTGTGAGCCACCATGGTTTTTGCTGGGATTTGAACTCTGGACCTTCGGAAGAACAGTTAGTGCTCTTACCTGCTGATCCATCTTGCCAGCCTGCTGTCTTGGGTATTAAGATGCTTTCTTTCTTTTACTTTATTTTTATGGAATAAACCCTCACTGTAGTTTTAATGTTCATTTTCCCAGTGACTTAAATACTTTCTTCAAGATGCTTTCTAACATGTAGTCAAATTCATCTAGTTTTCTTAACCCCCTTTGAAACTCAAACTTTGACATGCTGCCAAATAAATGATTTGAGGAAAATTGAGAAACAGGGCCAACAGATTTATTTGTGGGTGGGGTTTCTTGGGGCTAAGCCTAATGATATGGGCTCAGACCCCAGAAACGGTGTGATGGAAGGAGGATCCAAGTCCTCAATATTGTGCTCTGACCTCCATATTCATCCTGTAACAAGTTAAAAAAAAATAGAGTGCACCATAAAAGGTAATGGACATTCACTCAAAATATTTATATTTTTTAATTAAATTAAAATTTTAGAGTTGGCTGACCTTGAACTCTTTGCCTCCTGAGTGCTGGGATTAAGGGCATTTGGATTAAATTAATTTGGCAGAATTGAACATTAAAAGCAGAATGCTCTCTTTATTGTGTATGTGTGCTGGGATCAAATGCATCTGGACCATTCCCAGGTGAAGCCCTTCTTGTAAAACTGAATCACGTTAGTTTGAACTGAGCTCATCTAATGCTATCTGGGTCAGGTGTGTGGAAGCTACAAACTCAGAACAAAATCTTCTCGGTAGTCATGTGCTGAGCATGTTCATGTAGATTCCTTTCTACAGTATGGGCTGCAGTGTGTCTCACAGGGTGGATACAAAAGTGTCCCTCGCTATTGGCACAGGCAGCATCACTAAGCTGGTACAGATGCTTTTGGCCAATCCTGATGATCTGAGTTAGATGCACTAGACCTGCATGAAAGGAGAGTACTCATCCTGCAAGTTCATTTCTCACTTCTACTCATGCCTGGTGGAATGCACCAACCCATTTACACACAGATATATAAAAATGTAATTATTAGAAATTTAAAAATCTGAGGGAACTTTTTCTCTTAATTTCATCAGAGATCATTTTAAAATGTATTTTTAGAAAACATTTCTATTTCTGTGCACGTGCGCGCGCGCACACACACACACACACACACACACACACACAATGTGGGCTCTAGGAACAAAACTTAGGTACTCTATACGAGAAGTACCTCTGATTAGAGATCAAGCAATATCTCCAGCTCCTCTTACAAAATGAATTAACCTTCAGCTAGATATGAGTTAATTTTTAATATATTGTGTTGTTTAAAAGTCTTTCTAAAGAAGTTTCCATAGTTGTAATATAACATTTCCTTCTAGGGTGAGATATATCATTTTAAAAGTTTTTATTTATTCTCTCATATATTACATCCCAACCTTAGTTTTTCATCCTTTCTTCTCCTGCAAGTCCCAACCCCAATCTACTTCTACTTTGTTCCTCTTCAGAAAAGGGCAGGCCTCTTAGGGATATCATTAAAACCTGGAATATCAAGTTGCAATGAAACAAATATTTCTCCATACATTAATGCTGGATGAGGCAACTCAGCAGCAGGAATTAGCTCCCCAAAGCATGCAAATACATCAGAGACAGACATCATGCTCACTGTTAGGAGTCCTATAAGAATACCAATATACAGGAGAGACATCTTTGCTCCTGTGCACTGCCAGGGAGAGGGCGGCCTGGAGAAGTGACACAGCTTCTGGGAGGGGTCCCTTTCTGGCTCCAGTCACCCGGCACCTTTCCGGGCCCGAGGAGGGGTGTCCTCCAGGGAGGAGTCTCAAGGCCTGAGCTGGAAGGAGAGTCATCTTTGCTCTGGTGCTCTGCTGGAGAAGCGACACAGCTTCTGGGAAGGATCCCGTTTCTGGTTCCAGTCATCCAGCACCTTTCCTGCTGAAGGAGGGGTGTCTGCCCAGGAGGAGTCTCCGGGCCTGAACCATCATCCAGCACCTTTCCTGCCCGAGGAGGGGTGTCTGCCTGGGAGCAGTCTCAAGGCCGCAACCGGTAGGAGAGCCATCTTTGCTCCTTTGCACTGCCAGGGAGAGGGAGGCCTGCAGAAGTGACATAGCTTCTGGGAGGGGTACTGTTTCTGGCTCCAGTCACCCTGCACCTTTCCTGCCTGAGGAGGAGTGTCCTCCAGGGAGGAGTCTTAAGGCCTGAGCCAGAAGGAGAGTCATCTTTGCTCCAGTTTGCTTGGGCTCCAGTCTGCGATAGCAAGAGTGTGGACCTCAGAAACTACACACACAGCTTCAGGACAGACAGAAGCAACCTAATTTCTGGGGCAGACCCTGTTTCAGGCTCCAGAAATTTGGGCACCTTACTCTCCAGAGGAAAGGTGGCCACCTGTGAGGG
>NC_034608.1:11012471-11032361 GCF_900095145.1 Mus pahari | reverse complement strand
ATTTTGCTGCTTGCAGGAAACCCACCTTAGGGAAAAGGATAGACAGTACCTCAAAGTGACACACTTATCTTAATGTACAGACCATCAATTCAGAAAATGCCTCCATAAGATATGGCTGTGTGGTATTTTCTTTTCTTTTCTTTTCTTTTTTTTATTTTGTTAACTTCATTATTTTACAGTTCAGTGATTATTTCTCTCCTGGTTCACCCTCCCATAGTTCCTCATCCCATTCATCCTTCTCCTATCTCCAAGAGGTTCTCCCCAATCTCTCAACCTCCCAAGCCACAGCACACCCACTGCCTGGTATGCCTACTCCTTCACTTGGGGCCTCAAGTCTCTTGAGGGCTACAAGTATCTTCTTTCACTGAAACCAGAAAAGGCAGTCCTGGGTTGTAAATGTATTGATGTCCTCATACATAGGTAATGTATGCTGCCTGGTTTGGTGGCTCAGTACTGAGACATCTCATGGGTCTGGGTCAGTTGAGACTGCTGGTCTTACTATGGGGTTGCCTTCCTCCACAGCTTTTTCCAGACTTTCCCTAAATCAATCACAGGGGTCTACAACTTCTGTCCATTGGTTGGGTATAAGTATCTACATCTGTCTCAGTCAGCTACTTTTTGGGCCTCTCAGGAGACAGACATGCTAGGCTCCTGTTTGTAAGCACACCATAGCATCAGTAATAGTATCAGGCCTTGGAGTCTCTCCTTGAGATGGATCCCAACTTTGGCAGCTCTCTGCACTTCATTGCCCTCAGTCTCTTCTCCATTTTTCCCTGCAGTTCTTTAGAAAGGGACATTTCTGGGCCAGAGTGCTTGACTGTGGAATGTCAATCCCATGCAAGGTGGACTCTACAAATTCTCTCTCCCAAGTGTTGGGCATTTCATATGAGGTCCCTTTCTTTGAGTCCTGAGAATCTATCACCTCTGAGGTCATAGTTGCATTATATAAGGTCCATCCCCACCTCCCACGCCTTAGGTTGCATAGTTCCATTCCATCTGCTGGCCCTCAGGGATACTCTCCTATTCCCTACCTCAATACCTGATTATGTTCTCCCTTTCCCCTCCCCTCCCCTCTCCCATGCTGCTCCCTCCTTCCCTCTGCCCCCATGATTGTTTTCTTTTCCTTCCCAAGTGCAACTGAAGTATCCTCACTTAGGCCCTTTACCTTGTTAAACTTCATGAATCCTATGAATTATATTCTGAATATTCTGTATTTTTTAGCCAATATCCACTTATTAGTGAGCACATACCATGCATATANTTTTTGGTCTCAGTTATTTTCCTCAGGATGATATTTTCTAGTTCTATCCATTTGCCTGAAAAACTCAGGATTTCCTCATTCTTTTTTTTTTTTAAGATTTATTTATTTATTATATGTGTGTACATTGTAGCTGACTTCAGACACTCCAGAAGAGGGCATCAGATCTTGTTACAGATGGTTGGGAGCCACCATATGGTTGCTGGGATTTGAACTCTGGACCTTTGGAAGAGCAGTCGGTGCTCTTACCCGCTGAGCCATCTCACCAGCCCAGATTTCCTCATTCTTAATAGCTGAATAATATCCCAGTGAATATGAACCACAATTTCTGTATCTTTTTTTTGTTGTTGTGGGGTATCTGGTTTGTTTTCAGCTTCTTGCTGTCACAATAAGGTTGCTGTGAACATAGTGGAGCATGTTCCCCTGGTACATGGTGGGGCATCTTTTGGTTATATGCCCAAGAGTGGTATATCTAAGTCCTCAGGTAGATCTATTTCCAATATTCTGAGGAAACTCCACATTGATTTCCATATAGTTGTTCGATTTTCCAATCTATCCAGCAATGGATGAGTGTTCCTCTTTCTTTACATCTTTCCCAACATGTTCCATTATCTGAGTTTTGTTTGCCTTAGCCATTTTGATCGGTGTAAGGAGGAATCTTAAATTCAAATTCATTTACTTGCTCCAGATTGCAAGTAAACAATCTAAAAGTTACTATGTTTGTCCTTGAAAAGAATTTTATCTCCAGCAGCCATAGAACTCAAGTTGTCGAAAATCAAACTGAAACCCTCATTGTAAGGTTGGCTGAATTACAGCAAAATTCAAGTCTCAGTCTCAGAGGGTTTCAGCATTTAAAGTAAGTGCATTCATTGACAAAGAATGGAATCCTATAACTTGGGATGGGGATGTGTGGGAAGACCTTATTGAAGCTGAGAATTTTGAATNTTCAGATTCTCAAGGGTTTGCCCAACCTGAGGAAGTAGTAACCTCAGAGCCACCCATTGAAATAGTGCCTTCCCCACATGAGGAAATTAATCCCCCAGAGGCTGATAAACCAGGAGTGACTTTCCATGAAGAAAATACCAGATAAGACAATATGGATGTTTTACAAGGCCCACCAATAGTTTCTTCAAGACCTATATCCAGACTCAAGGCAAATTAGTCCCCTAGAAGGGAAGTAGAAAGTGTAGTGCATGAGGAAATTTGCTACACCACAAAGGAGCTTAATGAGTTTGCTGATTCATTCAAGCAGCACTCTGGGGAATATGTGTTGGAATGGACTTTAAGGGTGTGGGTAATAGTGGAAGGAACCTAAAAGTAGAGCAGGCTGAGTATATANACATGTGCCCTCTGAGTGGAGTTTCTAGGATTAATATGGAAGCTTGCACACTTAGAACAGGTGTCAGAAATTTGTTTGAATGGTTGACTGAATTGTTTATCAAAAGATCGCCTACTGAAAAGGAGTTGGAGATGCCTGATATCCCTTGGTTTAGTGTTGATTAAGGGATTTTAAGGCTTAGGAAAATAGAAGTGTTAGAGTGGATAACTTGTGTAAAACCTAATCTTCCACAATGGGAAGGTCCAGAAGATGTGACCTTCACAAATCCTACAAGACACAAACTGGCAAGAGGGGCACTAGCACATTTGAAGTGTTTTGTTATTGTGCTTTTCCTTGTGACAGACATTAGGGTTGGAGATGCTGCTGCTCAATTAGATGAATTCAATTCAATAGGTTTAACTGGGCCCTGAGTTAACAAGGGACAGATGGCAGCTTTGAATCTCCAGAGACAAGAGGATCATCATTATTACAATGGACAGCATAGAGAAAACAATGTTTTTAATGACATACCTCATAATGGTCAGCACAGGAGAGGTGAAATTTAAAATGGCATGATTCATTTGGACCTTTGGTACTGGCAAAACAATCTTGGTATTTCCAGGAATGAAATAGATAGGAAGCCAACTGCATATATGTTTGATCTGTATAAGCAGAAAAATTCTCAAATGGAAGAAAGGCTACATTTGGTCATGGCAAAATGCAATCTCCTCCAGTGAATGAATTTCCAGACTTGAGCCAGTTTGCAAATCCAGACTCTTTGAATGAAAGGATGACTAGTTTTCCCTGAGGAAGTATCTTGAGAAGACACCTAAAAACTTTGCTGTAAGTCTTTCTCCAGTTCTACCCCAGAGGAACCTATGAACTTTTTCAAGGGAAACTGTACACTGGGGAAAATGATATAATCAGACTTTCTGGGGTCTATTGTATACTGGTTCTGAATGACACTGTTATGAGCAGATCCCAAGAAACATTGTGGCCATCCAGTTAAAGTGGGGGCTTATGGATGACATGTGATTAGCAGTGTTTTGACTGATGTCCAAATAACAGTAGGTCCCCAGACACATTCTGTGGTAACTTCCCCACTTCCTGAATGTATAATTGAGATAGAAATACTCAGAAATTGGCAGAATTCTCACACTGGTTCCTGACCTGTGGAGTGAGGGCTGCTATGGTTGGAAAGGCTAAATGGAAGTCTTTAGTGTTGCCTCTGCCGAAGAAAATAGTGAATCAGAAACAGTAAAATATTCCTGGAGAAATTGCAGAAATTACTGCCACTATCAAGGACTTGAAAGATTCAAGGGTGTTAGGTCCTACCACATCTCCCTTTAAATCTCCTATCTGGCCAGTTCAGAAGACAATGGATCATGTCGAATGACAGCTGACTATCCAAAACAAAATCAGGTAGCAAATCCAATTGCAGCTACTGTACCAGATGTAGTTTTGTTACTTGAAAAAATTAGCAAATCTCCTGGTACCGGTATGCTGCTATTGTTCTGGAAAATGCCTTCTCAGTACTTGTCCATAAAGACCACCAGTAGCAATTTACTTTCAGTTGGCAAGGCCATTACAGTTTTGCCTCAAGGATATATTAAATCTCCTGCCCTGTGTCATAACTTAGTTAAAAGGGATCTTGATTGTTTGTCTCTTCAACAAAATATCACATTGGAGCATTATATCGATGACAGTTTGCTGATTGTACCTAGTGTTTGGGAAGTATCAACCACTCACTGTTACTCACTGGTAACACATGTTTGTATCAGAGAATGGGAAATAAATCAGACCAAAATTCAAATGACCATCTCCCTCAGTGAAATTCTTAGGAGTCCAGTGGTGTGGGGCATGAAGAGATATTCCTTCTTAGGTGAAAGATAAGTTATTGCACCTGGCCCCTCTCATCACCATGAAAGAAGCACAATGTTTAGAGGGTCTATTTGGATTCTGGAGACAGCACATTCCTCACCTGGGTGTATTNGTCAGGCCTATTTACAAAGTGACTGCTAAATCTGCTAGCTTTGTCTGTGGCCTAGAACAGGAGAAAGCTCTTCAACAGGTTCAGGCTGCTGTGCAGGCTGATCTCTACCTCTTGGACCATATGATCCATTAGATCCAATGGTACTTGAGGTGTCAGTGGCAGACAGAGATGCTATTTGAATCCTATGGCAGGCTCCTATATGTGAATCAGAGAAGAGCCCTTTGTAATTTTGGAGCAAAGCTCTACCATCATCTGCAGACAACTATTCTCCATTTGAAAATCAGCTCTTGGCCTGCTAATGGGCCTTATTGGAAACTGAATGTTTGACAATAGGACACCAAGTTACTATGTGACCTGAACTACCCATCATGAGGTGGGTGCTATCAAACCCTCCAAGTCATAAAATAGGACATGCACAGCAGTAGTCTATTATCAAATGGAATTGGTATATACCTGTTCAGGCCAGAGCAGGTCCTAAAGGCACAAGCAAGTTACATGAAGAAGTTACAAAGATACCTTTGGTTTCTACCACTGTTACTATGAAATCTGCTGCCAAGCATGTGTCTATATCCTCATGAAGTGTTCCCTATGAATGGATGACCGAAGAAGAGAAGTCTAGGACCTGATTTACTGATGGCTCTCTTCTTTATGCAGGCACCACCTAGAAGTGGACAGCTGCAGCATGACAACCCTTCTCCAGGACAACCCTGAAAGATACAGGTGAAGGAAACTGCACAGTAGACAGAACTTTGGACAATACACATGGTATTATAGTTTGTTTGGAAGGAGAAATGGCCAGATGTATGATTGTTCACTGACTCAAGGGCTGTAGCCAATGGATTGCCTGGATGGTAAGGGACCTGGAAAGTTCAAGATTGGAAAATTGTTGAGAAAGTCATCTGGGGAAGAAGTATATGGATAGATTCCTCCAAATAGGCAATGGATGTGAAGATGTTTGTGTCCCATGCAAATGCTTACCAAAAGGTGTCTTCTGCTGAGGAGTTCAATAATCAAGTGGATAGGATGACCCATTCTGTGGGCAGTCAGCCTCTTTTCCCAGCCATCACTGTCATTGCTTATTAGGCACATGAACAAAGTGGTCATGGTGGCAGAAATAGAGGTTATACTTGGGCCCCAAAACACAGACTTCCACTCACCAAGGCTGACCTGGTTACACTGCTGCTAAATGCCAGATCTGCCAACAGCAGAAACCAGCACTGAGCCATAGATATGGCACCATTCCTTGAGGTAACCTCCCATCAACCTGGTGGCAGGTTGATATATTGGACCACTTCCTCCATGGAAAGAACACTGTGTTCTTACTGGAGTAGATACATATTCTGGTTATGGATATGCCTTTCTTTCACATAATACTTCTGCCAAAACCACCATCCATGAACTCACAGAATGCCTTGTCTATCATCATTGTATTCCACACATTATTGCTTCAGACCACAGAACTCACTTCACAACCAGAGAAATGAGACAATGAGCCCACAATCATGGAATTCACTGGTCTTACCATATTCCCCACCATACTAAAGTAGCTGGCCTGATAGAAAGATGGAATGGCCTTTTGAAGACATAGTTCCAGTGCCTATTATGTGGCAAAAGCAGGGAGGGCTGGGGCAAAGTTCTTCAGAATGCAGTATATGCTTTAAATCAGCATCTGATATATGATACAATATGAGTACATTTACACATTTACTCAGCTATGAAAAACATTAAATTTATGAAATTTTTAGGCAATTGGATGGATCTGGAGGATATCATCCTGAGTGAGGAAACCCAATCACAAAAGAACTCACATGATATGAACTCACTGATAAGTGGATATTAGCCGAGAAACTTAGAATACAGACTATATAATTTGCAAAACACATGAAACTCAAGAAGGAAGACCAAATTGTGGATACTTTGTTCCTTCTTAGAATGGGGAACAAAATTCTCATGGAAGGAGTTACAGAGATAAAGTTTGGAGTTGAGAGGGAAGGAATTAGCTTCCAGGAACTGCTCCACCTTGGGATCCATCCCATAATCAGCCACCAAATGCAGACAGTATTGCATATGCCAAAAAGATATTGCTGACAGGATACTGCTGTCTCTTGTGAGGCTATGCCATTTCCTGGCAAATACTTAAGTATCCACTATTGGATGACACAGTCATCGATCGGATGAAACACAGAGTCCCCAATGGAGGAGCTTAGAGGAAGTACCCAAGGAGCTGAAGGGGTCTATAACCCTATAGGAGGAACAACAATGTGAACTAACCAGTACCCCCAGAGCTCATGTCTCTAGCTTCATATGTAGCAGAAGATGTCCTAGTCAGCCATCTTGGGAGGAGAGGCTCTTGGTCTTACAAAGATTTTGTGACCCAGTACAGGGGAATGTCAGGGCCAGGAGGCAGGAATGGGTGGGTTGGGGAGCATGGTGGGTGGAGGGTATAGGGGACTTTCGGGATATCATTTGAAATGTAAATGAAGAAAATATCTAATAAAAAATTGTTAAAAAAGAGTGCCCCATACAAGGTAATGGATATTCACTCAAAAATTTTATATTAATTTTTAATTAAATTAAAATTTTGGTGTAGTCTGACCTTGAAGTCCTTGCTTTCTGTATTTTGGGAATAAAGGAATCTAGATTAAATTAATCTGCCAAAATTGAACATGAAAAGCAGAATGTTCTCTTTAATGTGTATATGTGTGCTGGGATCAAAGACACCTGAACCATTCCCAGGTGAAGCCCTTCTTTTAAAACTGAGTCAGGTTAGTTTGAACTTTTAACTCAGCTATGTGGGTTAGGTGTGTGGGAGCTACAAAGTCAGAACAAACTCTTTTCAGTGGTCGTATGTTGAGCATGTTCATGTAGATTCCTTTCTACAATATGGGCTACAGTGTGTCTCACAGGGTGATTGCAAAACTGCCCCTCACTATTGGCACAGGCAGCATCACTAAGCTGGTACAGATGCTTTTGGCCAATCACGATGATCTGAGTTAGATCAACTAGACCTACATGAAAGGAGAGTACTCATCCTGCCATTTGATTTCTGACTTCTATTGATGCATGGTGAAATGCACCAACCCATTTACACATAGATGTGTGTGTGGCCATGGGTGTAAGGGATAAAGGGGAGTGGGAGAGAGTCCATGTCCTGCCAGAGTTCCAGTGTTCTGGGAGGGTGGATGCAGGTGAACTGCAATGCTTTCCATGTGGCCCCCAGTGGGCATCTGGCTGTGTTAAGCCACTGACCCCACACAACGGGTGGTGGACAAGGGGCAACCCCAGGTACCAGGTTCTCAGCCTCCAGCATCCCACACTGGATATGGTGGAGGAGCTGAGAACAAATTAGGGGCTCTGGGGCAGCACTCAGCCCTGGAGATAAGGGAATAGAGGGCAGGGGGACAGGGGGGTGCGGATGTTTCCCACACAGGTGAGAGTCCTTAGTCTGGTCTGTGGCTGCAGTGTAGGAAGGTCTTCTTGTGAGAGGTAAGATGTGACTCGTTAGGAGAAAACCTATCCCATTGTCCAAGCATGGCTACAGCAGGCCTTCATGATCAGAAATAGTCTTCGGTTTTAGAGCTTTAGTGTAGAAAGGCAGGGTGAAAGGAGATAAGGTAGAAAGAGAGAGGGAGAGGCTGGCCATGGTGACATGGAGAGAAGGGGGAAGAGAGAGAGAAGGAAGCCTAGAGAGTACAAGAGGTGAAAGCTTAGAGAGAGTGAGCTGGGGTCAAGCAGCCCCTCTTATAGTTGGCTAACTATCTTGCTGTTGCTAGGTAACTGTAGAGAGGAGTCTAGCCAGAATGCCAGAAGCTTAGGACATGGTCTATGTGACTGGTAGCCACAGGNCTGTGGGGGCTGTGGGGGCTGTGGGGGCTGTAGGGGCAGTACTTTGACAGGAGCTAGGTGTCCAGGAGACATAATCAAATGTCTACTGTCCCATGTAGGTGGAAGTTACCACCTACCAGGTCTCACCAGGGTTCAAGACCTCAGCTCGACTGGAGACCAGGATTTCTGTGCATACTCCATAGTCCAACAGATATATAAAAAAGGAACTATTAAAAATTTAAAAATCTGAGGGACCCTTTTATTTTCATTGTATCAGAGAACATTTTTAAAATGTATTTTTTAGAAAACATTTATTTCTACTTGTATGCATGTGCATGTGCGGGTATGTGTGTGTGTGTGTGTCCATAAACATACCCAATATGGACTTTATGAACCAAACTTAATTCCTGTTCAAGAGCAGTAACCCTGCTTAGCTATTGAGCAATACCTCCAGCTCCTTTTACAAAATGACTTAACCTTTGGTTAGATCTTAGTTAATTTTTAATGTATCCTGTTTTTTCAAAGGCATTCTAAAGTACATTCCATGGTTATAATATAACATTTCCTTTTAGGGTGGTTAGTATCGATCTAAGATATATCATTTTAAGAGTTTTTATTCATTCTCTCAAATATTCCATCCCAACCTCAGTTTTTCATCCTTTCTTCGCCTGCAAGACTCCAACCCCAATCTACTTCTCCTTTGTTTCCCTTCAGAAAAGGGCAGGCCTCCCAGGGATATCATTCAAACATGACTTATTAGGCTGCAATGAAACAGAAATTTCTCCTTATATTAATGTTGGATAAGGCAAATCAGTAGGTGGAATCAGCTCCCCAAAGCATGCAAATACATCAGAGACAAACCATACTTTCACTGTTAGAATTCCTACAAGAATAACAAGATACACAACCATAACACACATGCAGAGGGCATAGGTCAGACCTATGATAGTAGGTTTAGTCTCCATGAGCCCCTATGAGTCCAGGTTCATTGATCCTGTGGCTTTTCTTATGGTGTTCTTGGTGCCTCTCACTTTGGCAACCCTTCCTCTCCTTCTTCCATGTATGATTCAAGGAATCCTAACTGATATTTCCCTATCAGCAGCTGGTTGGAGATTCTCTGGTGGGAATCATGCTCCTATCTACATGCAAAGCAGAATATCACTAGGAATCATTCTGGGGTGGTAGGGCTTCCATGTTTGGTTCTACCCTAGGTCTCTGGGCCATCCAGCATCTAGTTTTTGACACTCTGTGCAATGTCAGGAGTGGGTTCCTTGTCATGGCCTCAGTCTCAAGCTAGTATCATCATTGATTGTCCACTCTCATTGTGGCTGCTTTCACTCTGTGCTAACTTTACCCCAGCACTTCTTGCATTCAGGGTAAATTTTAAGTCAAAAATTTTGTGGTTGGTTTGGTTTCCCAATTGCTTCAATGGGAGTCTTGCCTGATTACATGAGATGACTGGCTTAGTTTCCATATATCACATTACTAGGAGTCTTAGGTAAGATCACCCTAATCGATTCCTGAGTGTTTTCATTGCCCTAGATTTCTCCCTTGACCCCAAAATGCCCTAAAATTTTAAATGTCTCCCCAGTACTCTCTCCCTACATCCATCTTCCCTGCTCCAGAGTCCCTTTGATCCATAAATGCTCCAGTCTACCTAAGCAATCTGTTCTATTTTCCCTTCCACAAAATATTCATATGTCCCTGCCCTTATTACCTAGTCTCTCAGGGTTTGTGAATTTCTCATGATTATCTTGTACTTTATGACTAAAATTTACATATAATTGAGAACTATGTTTGTCTTTCTGGGGATATGTTACTTCACTCAGGATGACTTTCTTAGTTCCATCCATTTGTTTTAAATTTTTCATATTGTTTTTAATGGCTAAATAATACTCCATTGTATAAATGTACCCCATGTTCTTTATCCATTCTTCTGATGAAGGATATCCAATTTGTTTCAATTGTCTGGTGATCATGAATAAAAATGCTATGAATATAGATGAACAAGTGTCCTTGTGGTACTGTAGAGAATCTTTATGGTAGGATGGAGCATCCTTTAAGCATAGGTGCAACAGTGGTATAGCTATGTCTAAAGGTAGGTCTATTCTCAATTTTCTGAGAAGCTGCCATGTTGTCTCCCAAACACCAGCAATGGAGGAGTTTGCCTTGTTCTACATCCCTGCCAGCATGAGCTGTCATTGGTGTTTTGTTTGCTTGTTTGTTTGTTTGTTTTGTTTTCTGTTTTTATCTTAGCCATACTAACAAGTATAAAATGAAATTTCAGAGTTATATTTGCCATGCAACACCCAGTCTGGTATGGGGGGGGTGTCCATGGAATGAGGGTCCTCAAAGCTGGTGGGTAAGGATTCATCAGTGACAAACAGAAACAAACATAAATGTCCCGGCCTGTAGTACTGTCGAACAGGGTCTGAGGAACCACCTCTGTCACATATGGGCTGCCATTTTGTCCTTTTGATGTCCATTTTTATCCTTTGCCTTATAGGAGCTTTTATCTTTTATAAGGTACTATTTATTAATTCTTGATCTAAGTGCCTGAGTTATTGGTGTTCTGTCCATGACGCTGTCTCCTGTACTAATACATTCAAAGCTATTTCCTACTTTCTATTCTATCAGACTTACTGTATCTGGTTTTATGTTGACGTGTTTGGTATACTTGTACTTAAGTTTGTGAAGGGTCCAGAGATTCTACTATCCCAGATTTCCAGTGGTATACAGAGCTATAGGAATAAAATCTCCATCATATTGGCATATGATCAGACAGGTAGATAAATGGAATCAAATATAAGACCTAGATGTAAATCCATAACATAAGGACATATGATTTTAATAAAGAAACCAATACTATACAGTGGAAACAAGAAAACATCTTCAACAAATGAAGCTGGTCAAACCAGATGTCATCATGTAGAAAATTTAAAATGTATCCATATCTATCACCTCTTCTCCCCATTTGAAGAGTTCTTCTCCATCCCCTAACCCCTTTGCCTCAGAGAAAATGCTCCCTAGGAATCCCCACTCTCTGGGGCATCAATCATTTATAGGATTAGGTACATCCTCTCCCACTGAGGCCAAACAAGGCACTCTTCTTCTACATAAGTGTTAGGGGTCTCAAACCATCCCATGTATGGTCTTGGATGTTAGATTAGTCTCTGGGAGCTCCTGGCTGTCCAGGTTAGTTGTCATTGTTGGTCTTCTATGTGGTTACAATCCCCTTTAGTTCCTTTAACCCTTCCCCTAGCTAAATATAGGAGTCCCAAACCTAAGTCCAATTCTATGGTTTCTTTGTGTGTTTGTTTGATTTTATACAAGTCTTTCATTTCCTTGCGTAAGTTTACCCTAAGATATGTTTTGAGGCAATTATGAAAGGTATTGTTTCCCCAATTCTTCCTCAATGCATATGTATATAGAAAGTCTATTGTATTTTTGTGTTCTGTTTGGATCATTCTACTTCACTGCAAAGGTTTATCAGTTATAGAAGTTTCCTTCCGTGTTTTTAGGATTTTCTAAATATAAAATCATATTGTGTGAACATAAAGACACTTTGACTTCTTTCTCTCCTCTTTATATCCCCTTGTTCTCTCTTAGTGATACTATTGCTCTAGCTAAATTTCATGTATTGTAAATTGTAGGTATGTAGAGTATAGACATGCCTGTTTTGTTCCTAATATTTTAGTGGAAATGTTTCTCTCCATTTAGGTTGATGTTTGCTGTGAGCATACTATAAATTGCCTTCATTATATTGGTATATATGCTTTGTATCCCTCACCTTTATAGGAATTTTATGTTGTCAAAACCCTTATCCAGTTAAAGAATTGATTCTTGTGGTTTGTTGTCTTGCAGTCTGTTTACAGCATGATTAGGTAATGTTCATCAATGTCCTTTGAACTATCCTGCATTTCTGGGAATAAGACTCTGTGTTCACTCTGGATAATTTTTCATATGTTCTTGAATTTAGTTTGCAAACATGTTATTGAGAATTTTTGCAGTGTTCATAATGAAAATTTGTCTGTGATTTTCTATCTTTGCTGCATCTTTATGTTATTTGTGCATTAGGGTAATTATGGCCTTATAAAAAGAATTAGGCCAAGATCCTTCAGATTCCACTTTGCAGAATAATTTGAAGGACAATGACATTAATCATTCTTTGAAGATCTAATATTATTCTGCACAGAATATATCTGGCACTGAGCTATTTTTGGTTGGGATACTTTTAATTACTGTTTCTGGTTCACTATTTATATATACACAGAGCTATTGTCATGTGAGACAGCTATGTACAGAAAGAAGATATCCATTTCCCTCTTTCGTAATTCCCATTTGAAACCATAAGACAAGTCAATGACATTGTTGGTAGTGAATGATAGATATGACCATGATTACATATCCTTAATCAGTTAAGTGGGAATTTTTTTTTTCTTTCCTGGACTGAGTTTCAACCCAGTACCTTGTGCTTGCTAAACAAGTGCTTATCAACAAGCTTCCTCTCCAGTATCCCAAATCAGGAGTGTAATTTGGAACTGTGAACTAGCCATAGAAAATCTAGCTCTGTACTTATTCACTGTACAGATGACAACCTCTCTATAACCATGTCCAGTGTGTGGGGATCTGGAAACACTGACTAACATCAGTGTGACAGTGGCACAATAAATTGACCCTACAGGTCATATTTGCATATTTCTTTAGAAACCTCCTTTCTGACTGCCATAGTAACTAGTGGTACTCGCACCATTAAAGAGTAAGCGTTCCATTTGCCTGATATTTGGACCAGCATTTGTTGTCCTTTGTGATGACTATCATGACTGGAATAAGATGAACTTTCAAAGATGTTTTAATTAGCATCTCTATGACCATTTTCTGGGCTCCACTAAAGGTCTTGGGTCACTTATTTGGCACCATTCTCTGCAACAGAAATAGTGCCTCCTAGGCTAGTTAAGCTTTACTCCATATCTGATACTGTCCCTGGTGCCATCCTATGGTACTGACATCTCCATAAACATAGGGTCTTCTGCAGCAACTAGCCTATATTTTCACCAATAGCTTTCCCTGGGCTCTCTTTGGACTCCAATCCTACCACATAGTGTCAACCTTCAGCTACTCTCCATGACCTCTACATGCCTTCAAAACCAATACACATGGTGACCCTTATGCTACCAAGTTTGGCTGCCAACAGAAGATATAACCTTGGCCACATCTGAAACACAGATTTTGTGTGCTATCTTTGAAGAAACACTTCCCAGAAGATTTCACTTCAATGATTCTGCTCTCCCCTTAATAACTGCTAATTATTTCAGCTTCAGTTAACCAGAATCAATTGTCCCAGGAAAACAAAGTTCTAGACCATTGAGCCTGGTCTCTTGCTCAGCCTTAATTGAATAGCACCATTTATTTATTTATTTATTTATTTATTTATTTATTTATTTATTTATTTATTTTCTCTCTCTTTCTTTATTCTTTCTTTCTTTCTTTCTTTCTTTCTTTCTTTCTTTCTTTCTTTCTTTCTTTCTTTCTTCCTATACTCTACACCCTGCTCACTGCTCAGAGATCTCCTTGAGTTAGTCTTCTGGAACTAAAGGCATGTAGTACCTTTCCTGTGTCTAAGCTTTTCATAGCCACTATACGTCAAGATCTCCACACCAAGATCTAGGTCAGAAACCGTGCTTTCCAGCCTCAAGATTTGAATCACAGGTGAGCCCTACAATTCTGGAAGTTAGTTCATTCCAGATATAGTCAAGCTGACAACCAGGAAGAGCCATTACAGTTAAGGACCACAGATTCTTTATTAAACATATTCACTGGTCCTTATAGATTCTTAAATGATTCTCTATCTTCCTGTTGGAACCTCCCATGCCAGGCTTCCCATCCTCTGCATTTCACTTAATATTCTGTTGTTGTTGTTGTTGTTGTTGTTGTTGTTGTTGTTGTTGTAGTTGTTGTTTGATGCTCTGACCAAATAACTCAACAAGGTTTGATTACTCAATAGATTTAGCAGCCCAAGTTACCAAAGTCCTTCCATAATCCTCCCCCAAACCCAATGTTACATCTGTGATAGTAATACCCCAATCCTAATGTTACTAGCTCTGTGATTGGGAATTTAGGTCAGTGGTACAGTACTTGCCTAGCAAGTACAAGTCCCTGGGTTTGCTCCTCAGCTCTAAAAAAAGATAAGATTACTATTTCTGTGTGTAGCATTAAAGATTTAATATCTCATCTCAGGGTTTCTACCCCACCATTCGTAGTTGAGTTCTGGAAGAAAGACACACTCAGCCTTTGCATTTTTTATTATGCCCAAAGTATCACAATAGCTGGACAGCTGCCTAGCCTCCATCCTCTTAGAATCTACATTCCTACTGACAACCCAAAGTTATTACATACTACTTGCTATGTTTCAATTGGTCTGCTTTTTAGCACCAATTGGGAAGCCCAAATGGCCACAATTTTGGGGCTCAGCTAACATATGGTGGCTTCTGCTTTCTCTCTCCTGCACATTATTCTTATTCCTCTGAATCTCAAGCCTGGGAAACCTAAACCCCACCCATTTGTCTTGTCACAGTTATTTGCTTTTGGCATATTTATTTTACCAACCACAATTAACTGGGGGTGGGCTCACCCAGTATATTATATGCAGACCCTCTCATCTTTGAGGCAACTAGACCTGGGGTTCCAAATTAACATTAGAATACAAGAAGCATTAGGCAAACCAACTACAGCTGTGAAAGACACTATAACCAGAGCAACTTGTTGAGGAAAGAATTTATTTGATTTATACTGCCATATCATAGCCCATAATTGAAGAAAGTCAGGAAAGGAACTCAAACTGGGTAGGAACCTGAAGGCAGGAGCTGCTGCAGAGACCATAGAGGGGTGCTGCTTACTGGACAACTCCTCACGGCTTGCTCAGCTTGTCTTCTTATAGAACCTAGGGCTACCACTTCAAGGATAGCACTACTAAGAGTGGGCTGGGCAATCAGAGAAAAAGACAGCAACTCATGTAGAAAATCACCAACTTAAAATGTCCACTATTTACAAAATATGGTGGGACAAAGATAGAGCAGAGATAGAGGGATTGGTCAGTCAACAAGTAGCCCAAACTGAGACACATACCATGGGCCAGAAATAATACCTGACACAATTAATGATACACTGCTATGATTTCTTAGAGGAGCCTAGCTTATTTGGGAGGACTGAAGGATCTAAATAGAAGGACTCCTCAAAAACACCCGAAAAGGCCATACCACAGCACATCCAGAATCTTGGGATCACTGTTGAATGGAATGCAACATCTGTTCCAAAGAATACCTGAGGGCCTTGTGCCAGCAGGAACAGGGACAAAAGAACCCCACCCAACCAGAGGATGGGATTCCTTCTGGTGGCTCCAGCCACACACCATCTTGGACACAAACTGGACAGATGCTAGCACACCTAGGATCTTGGGATCACTGAGACCACTCTATGCAGGAGAGCACATGGGTAGCAGAAGCAACAGACCTTCTTAGACAGGGTCCCTTCAGGCTTTCATTCTCAGTCAGGAGCAGAACTGAGACCCAGACGCCTGGGCACCTTCCTTGCCAGAGGAGAGTCATCCTCCAGGGAAGACTCTGACCCTGGAACTCAGGAGGTAGATCTGAGCTCCAGACTTCTGGGCACCTTCCCTCCAAGAGGAAAGGCTGCCTTCAGAGAGGACAATAGGTGTAGATGAGAATGAAGATTTTCAACTTAAAATGCCAATAAGTATCTTCAACAAAATTATAGAAGAAAACTTCCCTAACCTAAAGAAAGAGATGCCAATAAACATATAAGAATCCTACAGAACTCCAAATGAATGGACCAAACAAAGAAATTGTTCCAGTCACATAATCAGAACAACAAATACACTAAATAAAGACAGAATATTAAAAGCAGTAAGGGAAATGGTCAAGTAATAAATAAAGGAAGATGTGTTAGAATTACACCAAACTTCTCACTAGAGATTATGAAAGCCAGAAGATCATTGACAGATGTTATATACAGACCCTAAGAGAACACAAATGCCAGTCCAGGCTATTATATGCAGCAAAACTCTCAATTACCATAGATGGAGAAACCAAGGTATTCCATGACAAAACCAAGCCTTTCAAAGGATAATAAAGGGGAAAAATTCCAACACAAGGATGGAAATTACACCCTAGAAAAAGCAAGAAATTAATCTTTTAACAAACCTAAAATAAGATAGCTGTAAGAACAGAACCCCAACTCTAACAACAAAAAGAACAGGAAGCAATAAACACTTTTCCTTAATATCTCTTATTATCAATGGATTCAATTTTCCAATAAAAAGTTATAGACTAACACAACAGCTATCTAAACATGACCCAACATTTTGCTACATACAGGAAACCCACCTCAGGGACAAAAACAGTCACTACCTCAGAGTAAAAGGCTGGAAAATAAATTTCCAAACAATTTTCCAATCAAAGGATTTAATGGAAATATTTGGAGTAGCCATTCTCTCTCTCTCTCTCTTTCTTTTTTTTCTCGAGACAGGGTTTCTCTGTGTAGCCCTGGCTGTCCTGGAACTCACTTTGTAGACCAGGCTGGCCTCGAACTCAGAAATNCNCCTGCCTCTGCCTCNCNNGTGCTGGGATTAAAGGCNTGCGCCACCACGCCCGGCGTAGCCATTCTCATATTGAATAAAATCAACTTCCAACCTAAAGTTATCAAAAAAGACAAGGATGCGTACTTCATGCTCATCAAAGGTAAAATCTTCCAAGATGAGCTCTCAATTCTGCATATTGCTCTAAATGCTAAGGACATCCACATTCATTAAGGAAACTTTAGTCAAGCTCAAAGCACACATTGCACCTCACACAATAGTGATGGGAGACTTCAACACCCCACAAAAGATCCTGGAAATAGAAAGTAGACAGAGACACATTGAAACTAACAGAAGTTATGGATTTAACAGATATCTACAGAACATTTATTCCTAAAATAAAAAGAATATACCTTCTTTTCACCACCTCATGGTACCTTCTCCAAAACTAACCATATAATTAGTCATAAAACATGCCTAAACAGATACAAAAATATTGAAATTTTCCCGTGTATCCTATCAAATCACCATGGACAAAGGATGATCTTCAATCACAACTTAAACAATAGAAAGCCAACATTCATGTGGAAGCTGAACAACACTCTTCTCAATGATAACTTTGTCAAGAAAGAAATAAAGACTTTAAAGACTTTTTAGAATTTAATGAAAATGAAGCCACAACATGCCCAAACTTATGGGACACAATGAAAACATTCCTAGGAAGAAAACTCAGAGCACTGAGTGCCTCCAAAAGGAAACTAGAGAGAGCATACACTACCAGCTTGACAGCAAATGTAAAATATCTAGAACAAAAGGAAGCCAATTCACCCAAAAGCAGTAGACAGCAGGAAATAGTCAAAGGCAGGGCTGAAATCAACCAAGTTAAAATGAAAAGATCTTTAAAAAGAATCAACCAAACCAGGAGCTGGTTCTTTGAGAAAATCAACAAGATAGATAAACCTTGAGCCAGACTAACTAGAGGGCACAGGGACAGTATCCTAATTAACAAAATCAGAAATAAAAAAAGGAGACATAACAACAGAACCTGAGGAAATCCAAAACATCATCAGATCCAACTACAAAAGGCTATACTCAACAAAACTGTAAAACCTGGATGAAAGGGAAAATTTCCTAGACAGATACCAAGTAACAAAGTTAAATCAGGATCAGCTTAATGATCTAAACAATGCCATTTCCCCTAAAGAAATAGAAGCAATCATTAATAATCTCCCAACCAAAAAAAGCCCAAGACAAGATGGGTTTAGTGCATAGTTCTATCAGACCTTCAAAAAAGCCCTAATTCCAATTCTCCTAAAATCATTTCACAAACTAGAAACAGAAAGTACTCTACCCAATTCATTCTATGANACCACAATTACTCTGATACCTAAACCCCATAAAGACCCAACAAAGAAAGAGAACTTCAGACCAATNTCCCTTATGAATATCAATGCAAAATTACTCAATAAAAGCCTCGCAAACAGGGGGCTGGTGAGATGGCTCAGCAGGTAAGAGCACCCAACTGCTCTTCCGAAGGTCCTGAGTTCAAATCCCAGCAACCACATGGTGGCTCACAACCATCCATAAAGAGATCTGACTCCCTCTTCTGGAGTGTCTGAAGACAGCTACAGTGTACTTAGATATAATAAAAAAAAAAATCTCTAAAAAGAAAAAAAAGAAAAACAACAGCAAGAAAAATCCTTTAAAAAAAAAATCCTCGCAAACAGATTCCAAAAACACATTAAAATGATCATAAACCATGATCAAGTAGGCTTCATCCCAGAGATACAGGGATGGTTTAATATATGGAAATCCATCAATGTAATCCACTATATAAACAAATTCAAAGACAAAAACCACATGATCATCTCATTGGATGCTGAGAAAGCATTTGACAAAATCCAACACCACTTCAAGATAAAAGTCTTGGAATGATCACAAATTCAAGGCACATACTTAAACATAATAAANGCAATATACAGCAAACCAGTAGCCAACATCAAACTAAATGAAGAGAAACTTGAAGCAATCCCAATAAAATCTGTTACTAGACAAGGCTGCCCACTTTATCCCTACCTATTCAATATAGCACTTGAATTCCTAGCTAGAGCAATTCACAAAAGGAGATCAAGGGGATATAAATTGGAAAGAAAGAAGTCAAAATATTAGTATTTCCAGAAGATATGATAGATTATATAAGTGACCCTAAAAAATTCAGCAGAGAACTCCTAAACCTGATAAACAGCTTCAGTGCAGTACCTGGATATAAAATTAACTCAAACAAATCAGTGGCATTTCTCTACACAAAGGATAAACAGGCTGAGAAAGAAATTAGGGAAAAAAAGCACCCTTCACAGTAGTCACAAATAATATAAAATATCTTGGTGTGACTCTAAGGAAGTGAAAAATCTGTATGATAAGAACTTCAAGTCTGTGAAGAAGAAAATCAAAGATCTCAGAAGATGGAAAGATCTCCCATGCTCATGGACTCTCAGGATTAATGTAGGGAAAATGTCTATCCTGCCGAAATCAATCTACAGATTCAATGCAATCCCCATCAAAATTTCAACTCAATTCTTCCCTGAATTAGAAGGGGGAATTTTCTAATTCATCTGGAATAACAAAAAACCTAGGATAGCACAAACTATTCTCAAGAATAAAAGAACCTCTGGCAGAATCACCATGCCTGATCTCAAGCTGTACCACAGAGCAATTGTGGTAAAAATTGCATGGTACTGGTACTGTGACAGACAGGTAGATCAATGGAATAGAATTGAAGACCCAGAAATGAGCNNACACACCTATGGTCATTTGATCTTTGACAAAGGAACTAAAACCATCCNNTGGAATAAAGACAGCATTTTAAACAAATGGTGCTGGCACTACTGGCAGTTATCATGTAG